>NW_026635405.1:0-2500 GCF_028554395.1 Pezoporus wallicus
AACCCTAACCCTAACCCCTAACCCTAACCCCTAACCATAACCCTAACCCTAACCCTAACCCTAACCCTAACCGTTAAACCTAACCCTAACCCTAACCCTAACCCTAACCCTAAGCTTTCACCAGATTTCCCTCCTGGCTCTTCGATTGTGGGAGCAGACGGCAACTGTTCGTGCTCTACTCACTGTGCAGCTGGGCAGCCGAGAGCAAGCTCCGAAGAGGGTGCGTTCAAATGGACCTTTAGGTATGAAAGCGAGGAGCGACAGCAATGATGGTGACACCGTTGCAAAGCTGACTGTGTGCTGAAGATGCCCAGCACATGCTTTCCCTCCTGGCTCTTCGGCTCTGGGAGCAGAGGCCAGACGTTCATGCTCTACTGACTGTGCTGCTGGGCAGCCAAGAGCAACGAGCAGAGAAGTTGGATTCAAATGAACTTCTGGGTATGAAAGTGAGGAGCGACAGCAATGATGGACGCACTGGGTCAAAGCTGGGAGCAGACGGCACCCTAACCCTAACCCCTAACCCTAACCCCTAACCCTAACCCTAACCCTAACCCTAAGCTTTCACCAGCTTTCCCTCCTGGCTCTTCGATTGTGGGAGCAGACGGCAACTGTTCGTGCTCTACTCACTGTGCAGCTGGGCAGCCGAGAGCAAGCTCCGAAGAGGGTGCATTCAAATGGACCTTTAGGTATGAAACCGAGGAGCGACAGCAATGATGGTGACACCGTTGCAAAGCTGACTGTGTGCTGAAGATGCCCAGCACATGCTTTCCCTCCTGGCTCTTCGATTGTGGGAGCAGACGGCAACTGTTCGTGCTCTACTCACTGTGCAGCTGGGCAGCCGAGAGCAAGCTCCGAAGAGGGTGCATTCAAATGGACCTTTAGGTATGAAAGCGAGGAGCGACAGCAATGATGGTGACACCGTTGCAAAGCTGACTGTGTGCTGAAGATGCCCAGCACATGCTTTCCCTCCTGGCTCTTCGGCTCTGGGAGCAGAGGCCAGACGTTCGTGCTCTACTGACTGTGCTGCTGGGCAGCCGAGAGCAACCAGCAGAGAGGGTGGATTCAAATGAACATCTAGGTATGAAAGTGAGGAGCGACAGCAATGATGGTGACACCGTTGCAAAGCTGACTGTGTGCTGAAGATTCCCAGCACATGCTTTCCCTCCTGGCTCTTCGATTGTGGGAGCAGACGGCAACAGTTCGTGCTCTACTCACTGTGCAGCTGGGCAGCCGAGAGCAAGCTCCGAAGAGGGTGCATTCAAATGGACCTTTAGGTATGAAACCGAGGAGCGACAGCAATGATGGTGACACCGTTGCAAAGCTGACTGTGTGCTGAAGATGCCCAGCACATGCTTTCCCTCCTGGCTCTTCGACTGTGGGAGCAGACGGCAACCCGTTCGTGCCTAATCCCTAACCCTAACTGGGCCTAACCCTAAGGTTGCATTCAAATAACTTTAGGTATGAAACCCTAACCCTGACACCCCAATAATGGTGACCCAACCCTAACCCTACCCTAACCCTAACCTGACTGTGTGCTGAAATGCCCTACATGCTAACCCTCCTGGCCTTAACCCTGGGAACCCTAACCCTAACCCTAACCCGTGCCCTAACCTAACCTAACCCTAACCCTAACCCTAACCCCTAACTTTGGAAACCCTAACCCTAACCCTAACCCTACCCCTAAACCCTAACCCTAACCCTAACCCTAACCCTAACCCTAACCCTTGCAAACCCCTAACTGTGTAACCCTAAGAACCCAGCCCATGCTTTCCCTCCTGGCTCTTCCCTGTGGGAGCAGACGGCCAACTGTTCGTGCTCTAACTCACTGTAACCCTGGGCAGCCGACCCTAAGCAAGCTCCTAAGAGGGTGCATTCAAATGGACCTTTAGGTATGAACCCGAAGCGACAGCAATAATGGTGACACCGTTGCAAAGCTGACTGTGTGCTGAAGATGCCCAGCACATGCTTTCCCTCCTGGCTCTTCGATTGTGGGAGCAGACGGCAACTGTTCGTGCTCTACTCACTGTGCAGCTGGGCAGCCGAGAGCAAGCTCCGAAGAGGGTGCATTCAAATGGACCTTTAGGTATGAAAGCGAGGAGCGACAGCAATGATGGTGACACCGTTGCAAAGCTGACTGTGTGCTGAAGATGCCCAGCACATGCTTTCCCTCCTGGCTCTTCGGCTCTGGGAGCAGAGGCCAGACGTTCGTGCTCTAATCACTGTGCTGCTGGGCAGCAGAGAGCAAGCTCCGAGAGGTTGCATTCAAATGGACTTTTAGGTATGAAACCGAGGAGCGACAGCAATGATGGTGACACCGTTGCAAAGCTGACTGTGTGCTGAAGATGCCCAGCACATGCTTTCCCTCCTGGCTCTTCGGCTCTGGGAGCAGAGGCCAGACGTTCGTGCTCTACTCACTGTGCAGCTGGGCAGCCGAGAGCAAGCTCCGAAGAGGTTGCATTCAAATGGACCTTTAGGTATGAAACCGAGGAGCGACAGCAAT
>NW_026635405.1:7500-16808 GCF_028554395.1 Pezoporus wallicus
AACCCCTAACCCTAACCCTAACCCTAACCCTAACCCTAACCCTAAGCTTTCACCTGCTTTCCCTCCTGGCTCTTCGATTGTGGGAGCAGACGGCAACTGTTCGTGCTCTGCTCACTGTGCTGCTGGGCAGCCGAGAGCAAGCTCCGAAGAGGGTGCATTCAAATGGACCTTTAGGTATGAAAGCGAGGAGCGACAGCAATGATGGTGACACCGTTGCAAAGCTGACTGTGTGCTGAAGATGCCCAGCACATGCTTTCCCTCCTGGCTCTTCGGATCTGGGAGCAGAAGCCAGACGTTCGTGCACTAATCGTTCTGCACCTGGGCAGCCGAGAACAAGCTTCGGAGAGGTTGCACTCAAATGGACTTTTAAGTATGAAAGCGAGGAGCGACAGCAATGATGGTGACACCGTTGCAAAGCTGACTGTGTGCTGAAGATGCCCAGCACATGCTTTCCCTCCTGGCTCTTCGACTGTGGGAGCAGACGGCACATGTTCGTGCTCTACTCACTGTGCTGCTGGGCAGCCGAGAGCAAGCTCCGAAGAGGGTGCATTCAAATGGACCTTTAGGTATGAAAGCGAGGAGCGACAGCAATGATGGTGACACCGTTGCAAAGCTGACTGTGTGCTGAAGATGCCCAGCACATGCTTTCCCTCCTGGCTCTTCGGCTCTGGGAGCAGAGGCCAGACGTTCGTGCTCTAATCGCTGTGCTACTTGGCAGCTCAGAGCAAGCTCCGTAGAGGTTGCATTCGAGTGGACTTTTAGGTATGAAACCGAGGAGCGACAGCAATGATGGTGACACCGTTGCAAAGCTTACTGTGTGCTGAAGATGCCCAGCACATGCTTTCCCTCCTGGCTCTTCGACTGTGGGAGCAGACGGCAACCGTTCGTGCTCTACTCACTGTGCTGCTGGGCAGCCGAGAGCAAGCTCCGAAGAGATTGCATTCAAATGGACCTTTAGGTATGAAAGCGAGGAGCGACAGCAATGATGGTGACACCGTTGCAAAGCTGACTGTGTGCTGAAGATGCCCAGCACATGCTTTCCCTCCTGGCTCTTCGGCAATGGGAGCAGAGGCCAGACGTTCGTGCTCTAATCGCTGTGCTACTTGGCAGCACAGAGCAAGCTCCGTAGAGGTTGCATTCGAGTGGACTTTTAGGTATGAAAGCGAGGAGCGACAGCAATGATGGTGACACCGTTGCAAAGCTAACTGTGTGCTGAAGATGCCCAGCACATGCTTTCCCTCCTGGCTCTTCGATTGTGGGAGCAGACGGCAACCGTTCGTGCTCTACTCACTGTGCTGCTGGGCAGCCGAGAGCAAGCTCCGAAGAGATTGCATTCAAATGGACCTTTAGGTATGAAAGCGAGGAGCGACAGCAATGATGGTGACACCGTTGCAAAGCTGACTGTGTGCTGAAGATGCCCAGCACATGCTTTCCCTCCTGGCTCTTCGGCTCTGAGAGCAGAGGGCAGACGTTCGTGCTCTACTGACTGTGCTGCTCGGAAGCCAAGAGCAAAGAGCAGAGAAGCTGGATTCAAATGAACTTCTTGGTATGAAAGTGAGGAGCGACAGCAATGATGGAGGCACTGTTGCAAAGCTGACTGTGTGCAGAAGATTCAGAGCACCAGCTTTCCCTCCTGGCTCTTCGATTGTGGGAGCAGACGGCAACTGTTCTTGCTCTACTCACTGTGCTGCTGGGCAGCCGAGAGCAAGCTCCGAAGAGGGTGCATTCAAATGGACCTTTAGGTATGACACCGAGGAGCGACAGCAATGATGGTGACACCGTTGCAAAGTTAACTGTGTGCTGAAGATGCCCAGCACATGCTTTCCCTCCTGGCTCTTCGACTGTGGGAGCAGACGGCAACCGTTCGTGCTCTACTCACTGTGCTGCTGGGCAGCCGAGAGCAAGCTCCGAAGAGGGTGCTTTCAAATGGACGTTTAGGTATGAAAGCGAGGAGCGACAGCAATGATGGTGACACCGTTGCAAAGCTGGCTGTGTGCTGAAGATGCCCAGCACATGCTTTCCCTCCTGGCTCTTCGGCTCTGGGAGCAGAAGCCAGACGTTCGTGCACTAATCGCTGAGCTACTGGGCAGCTGAGAAGCAGCTTTGGAGAGGTTGCATTCAAATGTACTTTTAGGTATGAAACCGAGGAGTGACAGCAATAATGGTGACAGTATTGCAAAGCTGACTGTGTGCTGAAGATGCCCAGCACATGCTTTCCCTCCTGGCTCCTCCACTGTGCTAGCAGACGGCAACCGTTCGTGCTCTGCTCACTGTGCTGCTGGGCAGCCGAGAGCAAGCTTCGAAGAGGGTGCATTCAAATGGACCTTTAGGTATGAAAGCGAGGAGCGACAGCAATGATGGTGACACCGTTGCAAAGCTGACTGTGTGCTGAAGATGCCCAGCACATGCTTTCCCTCCTGGCTCTTCGGCTCTGGGAGCAGAAGCCAGACGTTCGTGCTCTAGTCGCTGTGCTGCTGGGCAGCGGAGAATAACCACCTGAGAATTTGGATTCAAATGAACTTTTAGGTATGAAACCGAGGAGAGACTGCAATGATGGTGACACCGTTGCAAAGCTCACTGTGTGCTGAAGATGCCCAGCACATGCTTTCCCTCCTGGCTCTTCGACTGTGGGAGCAGACGGCAACCGTTCGTGCTCTGCTCACTGTGCTGCTGGGCAGCCGAGAGCAAGCTCCGAAGAGGGTGCATTCAAATGGACCTTTAGGTATGAAAGCGAGGAGCGACAGCAATGATGGTGACACCGTTGCAAAGCTGACTGTGTGCTGAAGATGCCCAGCACATGCTTTCCCTCCTGGCTCTTCGGCTCTGGGAGCAGAAGCCAGACGTTCGTGCACTAATCGCTGTGCTACTGGGCAGCTGAGAAGCAGCTTTGGAGAGGTTGCATTCAAATGTACTTTTAGGTATGAAACCGAGGAGTGACAGCAATGATGGTGACACCATTGCAAAGCTGACTGTGTGCTGAAGATGCCCAGCACATGATTTCCCTCCTGGCTCTTCGACTGTGGGAGCAGACGCCAACCCTAACCCTAACCCTAACCCTAACCCAACCCTAACCCTAACCCTAACCCTAACCCTACCCCTAACCCTACAGCAATGATGGTGACACCTTGCAAAGCTGACTGTGTGCTGAAGACCCTAGCCCATGCTTTCCCTCCTGGCTCTTCCTGGGAGCAACCCAACCCTAACCCTAACCCTAACCCTAACCCTAACCGTAACCCTGCCCTAACCCTAACTGTGCTAACCCTAACCCACCCCTAACCCTAAGCAACCCTAAACCTAACCCTGCCCCTCAAATAACCTAACCCCCTATGAACCCGAGGAGCGACAGCAATAACCCTAACCCTTGCAACCCTAACTGTAACCCTAAGCTTTCCCAGCACATGCTTTCCCTCCTGGCTCTTCGATTGTGGGAGCAGACGGCAACTGTTCGTGCTCTACTCACTGTGCTGCTGGGCAGCCGAGAGCAAGCTCCGAAGAGGGTGCATTCAAATGGACCTTTAGGTATGAAAGCGAGGAGCGACAGCAATGATGGTGACACCGTTGCAAAGCTGACTGTGTGCTGAAGATGCCCAGCACATGCTTTCCCTCCTGGCTCTTCGGCTCTGGGAGCAGAGGCCAGACGTTCGTGCTCTAATCGCTGTGCTACTGGGCAGCCAGAGCAAGCTCCGGAGAGGTTGCATTCGAGTGGAATTTTAGGTATGAAAGCGAGGAGCGACAGCAATGATGGTGACACCGTTGCAAAGCTGACTGTGTGCTGAAGATGCCCAGCACATGCTTTCCCTCCTGGCTCTTCGACTGTGGGAGCAGACGGAAACCATTCGTGCTCTACTCACTGTGCTGCTGGGCAGCCGAGAGCAAGCTCCGAAGAGGGTGCATTCAAATGGACCTTTAGGTATGAAAGCGAGGAGCGACAGCAATGATGGTGACACCGTTGCAAAGCTGACTGTGTGCTGAAGATGCCCAGCACATGCTTTCCCTCCTGGCTCTTCGACTGTGGGAGCAGACGGCAGCCGTTCGTGCTCTACTCACTGTGCTGCTGGGCAGCTGAGAGCAAGCTCCGGAGAGGGTGCATTCAAATGGACTTTTAGGTATGAAACCGAGGAGCGACAGCAATGATGGTGACACCGTTGCAAAGCTGACTGTGTGCTGAAGATGCCCAGCACATGCTTTCCCTCCTGGCTCTTCGCTGTGGGAGCAGACGCCAACGTTCGTGCTCTACTCACTGTGCTGCTGGGCAGCCGAGAGCAAGCGAGCAGAGAGGGTTGCATTATGAACTTTTAGGTATGACACTGAGGAGCGACAGCAATGATGGTGACACTGTTGCAAAGCTGACTGTGTGCTGAAGATGCCCAGCACATGCTTTCCCTCCTGGCTCTTCGATTGTGGGAGCAGACGGCAACTGTTCGTGCTCTACTCACTGTGCTGCTGGGCAGCCGAGAGCAAGCTCTGAAGAGGGTGCATTCAAATGGACCTTTAGGTATGACACTGAGGAGCGACAGCAATGATGGTGACACCGTTGCAAAGCTGACTGTGTGCTGAAGATGCCCAGCACATGCTTTCCCTCCTGGCTCTTCGACTGTGGGAGCAGACGGCAACCGTTCGTGCTCTACTCACTGTGCTGCTGGGCAGCCGAGAGCAAGCTCCGAAGAGGGTGCTTTCAAATGGACCTTTCGGTATGAAAGCGAGGAGCGACAGCAATGATGGTGACACCGTTGCAAAGCTGACTGTGTGCTGAAGATGCCCAGCACATGCTTTCCCTCCTGGCTCTTCGGCTCTGGGAGCAGAGGCCAGACGTTCGTGCTCTACTGACTGTGCTGCTGGGCAGCCAAGAGCAAGCTCCGAAGAGGGCGCATTCAAATGGACTTTTCGGTATGAAACCGAGGAGCGACAGCAATGATGGTGACACCGTTGCAAAGCTGACTGTGTGCTGAAGATGCCCAGCACATGCTTTCCCTCCTGGCTCTTCGATTGTGGGAGCAGACGGCACCCGTTCGTGCTCTAATCGCTGTGCTACTTGGGCAGCCGAGAGCAAGCTCCGTAGAGGTTGCATTCAAATGGACCTTTAGGTATGAAACCGAGGAGCGACAGCAATGATGGTGACACCGTTGCAAAGCTGACTGTGTGCTGAAGATGCCCAGCACATGCTTTCCCTCCTGGCTCTTCGACTGTGGGAGCAGACGGCAACCCAACCCCGTTCGTGCACTAACCCTAACTGTGCAACCCTGGGCAGCCCTAACCCTAACCCTAACCCTAACCCTAACCTCAAATGGACCCTTTTAACCTAACCATAATGAAACCCTAGGAGCGACAGCAATAATGGTGACACCGTTGCAAAGCTGACTGTGTGCTGAAGATGCCCAGCACATGCTTTCCCTCCTGGCTCTTCGATTGTGGGAGCAGACGGCAACTGTTCGTGCTCTACTCACTGTGCTGCTGGGCAGCCGAGAGCAAGCTCCGAAGAGGTTGCATTCAAATGGACCTTTAGGTATGAAAGCGAGGAGCGACAGCAATGATGGTGACACCGTTGCAAAGCTGACTGTGTGCTGAAGATGCCCAGCACATGCTTTCCCTCCTGGCTCTTCGGCTCTGTGAGCAGACGGCAAACGTTCGTGCTCTACTCACTGTGCTGCTGGGCAGCCGAGAGCAAGCTCAGAGAGGTTGCATTCAAATGGACTTTTAGGTATGAAAGCGAGGAGCGACAGCAATGATGGTGACACCGTTGCAAAGCTGACTGTGTGCTGAAGATGCCCAGCACATGCTTTCCCTCCTGGCTCTTCGATTGTGGGAGCAGACGGCAACTGTTCGTGCTCTACTCACTGTGCTGCTGGGCAGCCGAGAGAAAGCTCCGAAGAGGGTGCATTCAAATGGACCTTTAGGTATGAAACCGAGGAGCGACAGCAATGATGGTGACACCGTTGCAAAGCTGACTGTGTGCTGAAGATGCCCAGCACATGCTTTCCCTCCTGGCTCTTCGACTGTGGGAGCAGACGGCAACTGTTCGTGCTCTACTCACTGTGCTGCTGGGCAGCCGAGAGCAAGCTCCGAAGAGGGTGCATTCAAATGGACCTTTAGGTATGAAACTGAGGAGCGACAGCAATGATGGTGACACCGTTGCAAAGCTGACTGTGTGCTGAAGATGCCCAGCACATGCTTTCCCTCCTGGCTCTTCGGCTCTGGGAGCAGAAGCCAGACGTTCGTGCACTAATCGCTGAGCTACTGGGCAGCTGAGAAGCAGCTTTGGAGAGGTTGCATTCAAATGTACTTTTAGGTATGAAACCGAGGAGTGACAGCAATAATGGTGACACCGTTGCAAAGCTGACTGTGTGCTGAAGATGCCCAGCACATGCTTTCCCTCCTGGCTCTTCGATTGTGGGAGCAGACGGCAACTGTTCGTGCTCTACTCACTGTGCTGCTGGGCAGCCGAGAGCAAGCTCCGAAGAGGGTGCATTCAAATGGACCTTTAGGTATGACACTGAGGAGCGACAGCAATGATGGTGACACCGTTGCAAAGCTGACTGTGTGCTGAAGATGCCCAGCACATGCTTTCCATCCTGGCTCTTCGGCTCTGGGAGCAGAGGCCAGACGTTCATGCACTAATCACTGTGCCCCTGGGCAGCCGAGAACAAGCTTTGGAGAGGTTGCATTCAAATGGACTTTTACATATGAAACCGAGGAGCGACAGCAATGATGGTGACACCGTTGCAAAGCTGACTGTGTGCTGAAGATGCCCAGCACATGCTTTCCCTCCTGGCTCTTCGGCTCTGGGAGCAGAGGCCAGACGTTCGTGCTCTACTGACTGTGCTGCTGGGCAGCCAAGAGCAACGAGCAGAGAAGTTGGATTCAAATGAACTTCTCGGTATGAAAGTGAGGAGCGACAGCAATGATGGAGGCACTGTTGCAAAGCTGACTGTGTGCAGAAGATTCAGAGCACCAGCTTTCCCTCCTGGCTCTTCGATTGTGGGAGCAGACGGCAACAGTTCGTGCTCTACTCACTGTGCAGCTGGGCAGCCGAGAGCAAGCTCCGAAGAGGGTGCATTCAAATGGACCTTTAGGTATGACACCGAGGAGCGACAGCAATGATGGTGACACCGTTGCAAAGCTGACTGTGTGCTGAAGATGCCCAGCACATGCTTTCCCTCCTGGCTCTTCGGCTCTGGCAGCAGACGGCAACCGTTCGTGCTCTACTCACTGTGCTGCTCGGCAGCCGAGAGAAAGCTCCGAAGAGGGTGCATTCAAATGGACTTTTAGGTATGAAAGCGAGGAGCGACAGCAATGATGGTGACACCGTTGCAAAGCTGACTGTGTGCTGAAGATGCCCAGAACATGCTTTCCCTCCCGGCTCTTCGGATCTGGGAGCAGAAGCCAGACGTTCGTGCACTAATCGTTCTGCCCCTGGGCAGCCGAGAACAAGCTTCGGAGAGGTTGCACTCAAATGGACTTTTAAGTATGAAACCGAGGAGCGACAGCAATGATGGTGACACTGTTGCAAAGCTGACTGTGTGCTGAAGATGCCCAGCACATGCTTTCCCTCCTGGCTCTTCGGCTCTGGGAGCAGAGGCCAGACGTTCGTGCTCTACTCACTGTGCTGCTGGGCAGCCGAGAGCAAGCTCCGAAGAGGGTGCATTCAAATGGACGTTTAGGTATGAAAGCGAGGAGCGACAGCAATGATGGTGACCCCGTTGCAAAGCTGCTTGTGTGCTGAAGAAGCCCAGCGCTAGCTTTCCCTGCTGGTGATTGTGCGCTGAACAGGTCCAGCAGCAGCTTTCAATCCTGGCTCTTCTGCTGTGGGAGCAGAGGCCAAACGTTCGTGCTGTACTCACTGTGCTGCTGGGCAGCTGAGAGACACCACCTGAGAATTTGGATTCAAATGGACTTTTAGGTATGAAACCGAGGAGAGACTGGAATGATGGCGACACCGTTGCAAAGCTGCTTGTGTGCTGAAGAGGCCCAGCACTAGCTTTCCCTGATGATCCTTCTGCCGTGTGAGCAGATGCCACTGTTCATTCTGTGCTGTGTTGCTGCGCAGCAGAGAGCAGCCTCGGGACTGATTCCATTCAAATGCTTTTCCTGTATGAATGTGAGCAGTGAAAGCAACGATGGAGGCACCAATGTAAAGGGGATTGTGTGCTGAACAGGTCCAGCACCAGCTTTCAATCCTGGCTCTTCTGCTGTGGGAGCAGAGGCCAAACGTTCGTGCTGTACTCACTGTGCTGCTGGGCAGCTGAGAGACACCACCTGAGAATTTGGATTCAAATGGACTTTTAGGTATGAAACCGAGGAGAGACTGCAATGATGGTGACCCCGTTGCAAAGCTGCTTGTGTGCTGAAGAGACACAGCCCTAGCTTTCCCTGCTGGTCCTTCTGCCGTGGGAGCAGATGCCACTGTTCATTCTGTGCTGTGTTGCTGCCAGCAGGGAGCAGGCTCTGGACTGATTCTATTCAAATGCTTTTCCTGTATGAGTGTTAGCAGTGAAAGCAACGATGGAGGCACCAATGTAAAGGTGATTGTGTGCTGAACAGGTCCAGCACCAGCTTTCAATCCTTGCTCTTCTGCTGTGGGAGCAGGTGCCAAACGTTCGTGCTGTACTCACTGTGCTGCTGGGCAGCTGAGACCACCTGAGAATTTGGATTCAAATGGACTTTTAGGTATGAAACCGAGGAGAGACTGCAATGATGGTGACCCCGTTGCAAAGCTGCTTGTGTGCTGAAGAAGCCCAGCACTAGCTTTCCCTGCTGGTCCTTCTGCTGTGGGAGCAGATGCCACTGTTCATTCTGTGCTGACTGCGTTGCTGCGCAGCAGAGAGCAGGCTCTGGACTGATTCCATTCAAATGCTTTTCCTGTATGAAAGTGAGCAGTGAAAGCAACGATGGAGGCACCAATGTAAAGGTGATTGTGTGCTGAACAGGTCCAGCACCAGCTTTCAATCCTGGCTCTTCTGCTGTGGGAGCAGAGGCCAAACGTTCATGCTGTACTCACTGTGCTGCTGGGCAGCTGAGAGACACCACCTGAGAATTTGGATTCAAATGGACTTTTAGGTATGAAACCGAGGAGAGACTGCAATGATGGTGACACCATTGCAAAGCTGCTTGTGTGCTGAAGAGGCCCAGCGCTAGCTTTCCCTGCTCGTCCTTCTTCCGTGTTAGCAGATGCCACTGCTCATTCTGTGCTGACTGTGTTGCTGCGCAGCAGAGAGCAGGCTCTGGACTGATTCCATTCAAATGCTGTTCCTGTATGAATGTGAGCAGTGAAAGCAACGATGGAGGCACCAAAGTAAAGGTGATTGTGTGCT
>NW_026635406.1:0-1670 GCF_028554395.1 Pezoporus wallicus
GTGGTTTTGGCCCATTTTGGGGGTTGTTTGGGGTGTTTTGGCCCGCTTTTCTCCTGTTTTTGTCCTGTTTTGGGGCTCTGACCCTGTATTCCATAGGAGAAGCAGGACAAGGTGGTTTTGGGGTGGTTCGGGGGTGTTTTGGGGTTTGCTTTGGGTGTTTTGGCCCATTTTTGGCCTGTTTTGGGTCTGTTTTGGGCCTCTTACCCTGTATCCCCTAGAAGAAGCAGGACAAGGTGGTTTTGGGTTGTTTTTGGCCTGTTTTGGGTCTTTTTGGGGGCTTTGACCCTGTATCCCATAGGAGAAGCAGGAGAAGGTGATTTTGGGGTGGTTTTAGGGTGGTTTGGCCTTGGTTTGGCCTGTTTTGGGTCTGTTTTGGATCTGTCTTGGGGCTCTGACCCTGTATCCCCTAGAAGAAGCAGGACAAGGTGGTTTTGGGGTGTTTTTGGCCTGTTTTTGGTCTTTTTGGGGGCTTTGACCCTGTATCCCATAGGAAAAGCAGGAGAAGGTGATTTTGGGGTGGTTTTGGGGTGGTTTGGCCTTGTTTTTGCCTTTTTTTGGCCTGTTTTGGGTCTGTTTTGGGGCTCTGAGCCTGTATCCCACAGGAGAAGCAGGACCAGGGTTTTTTGGGGTTGTTTTGGGTCTGTTTTGTGGCTGATTTTGCTGTTTTTGTCTTGTTTTGGGTCTGTTTTGAGGCTCTGGCCCTGTATTTATTTTCAAGAAGGGGAAAATGGATGACCAGGGAATTACAGAGCAGTCAGTCTCACCTCTGAGCCTGGCAACATCTTGGAGCAGATTCTCCTGGAAGGCATGCTAAGGCACATGAAAATCAACAAGGTGCTTGGTGACAGCCAGCATGGCTTCACTGAGGGGAAATCCTGCCTGACCAATGTGGTGGCCTTCTATGATGGGGCTACAGAACTGATGGACAGGGGTAGAGCAGTTGATGGCATCTACCTGGACTTGTGCAAAGCGTTCGACACCGTCCCACACGACATCCTTGTCTCTAAATTGGAGAGACATCAATTTGATGGATGGACCACTGGGTGGATAAAGAACTGGCTGGATGGCTGCACACAGAGAGTTGTGGTCAATGGCTCTATGTCCGGCTGGAGACCAGCAACGAGTGGGGTCCCTCAGGGATCGGTGTTGGGACCGGTCTTGTTCAACATCTTTGTCGCTGCCATGGACAGTGGGATTGAGCGCGCCCTCAGCAAGTTTGCCGATGACACCGAGCTGTGTGGTTCGGTTGATACCCTGGAGGGAAGGAATGCCATCCAGAGGGACCTCGACACGCTTGTGAGGTGGGCTGATGCCAACCTCATGGAGTTTAACCATGCCAAGTGCAAGGTCCTACACCTGGGTGGGAGCAATCCCAGGCACAGCTACAGGTTGGGCAGAGAAGAGAAGGCTGCGTGGAGACCTCATAGCAGCCTTCCAGTATCTGAAGGGGGCCTATAGGGATGCTGGGGAGGGACTCTTCATTAGGGACTGTAGTGACAGGACAAGGGGTAACGGGTTAAAACTGAAACAGGGGAAGTTTAGATTGGATCTAAGGAGGAAATTCTTTCCTGTGAGGGTGGTGAGGCACTGGAATGGGTTGCCCAGGGAGGTTGTGAATGCTCCATCCCTGGCAGTGTTCAAGGCCAGGTTGGACGAGGCCTTGGGTGGCA
>NW_026635407.1:0-1677 GCF_028554395.1 Pezoporus wallicus
GGCCTGAAATGTCAGGCCATCAGGCTCAAAATAATTCACCATCCCCTTCAGCAGTTTCTGCAGCTTGTTGCTGGGGACTCCATACAGCTGCCTTCCATCTCCGATGTTTCCAAAGCACTGGAGGGGCCCAGTGGACTAGATACTTGCCCATACTGTCCCACATGCCCTGCCACTCATGACTGTCCAGCCTTGGGGAAAATCTCCTGGACCTCCTATATCGTCGTCTAACCCCAGACAAGACCCAAACCTGACTCTGCTTAACTTTTGAGATCAGACAAAATGGTTGTGGGTAGCACACAGTCTGTGTGTGTGCCAACATGCTGATCCCCATCACAATCAGCAGGCAGGTCCCAAGGATACCCAAAGGCCATTCAAAACCTTCAGAACTCTCACACGATGCTGCTGTACTCGTCACTGGGGCTGGTGTAGCTGCTGTGCTTGCCGGCTCTGCCACCGCCAGCTTCTCTTTTCCTGAGTCCAGCTCTTCCTCCTCTGCCTTGCTGGGAAATGCTGCGTGGTCTCCTGCATCCTCCTGGGGCTCGGCGGGCGGCCTCCGGGGAATGCTCTCGGCCGTCGCAGGGCTGGGCTCGGCCGCGGGGCTCGGCTCCTCCGCGGGGCTCGGCTGCTCTGCCGCCTCCTTCCTCTCCTCGACCGCCCCGGCCTCCTCCACCGGCAGCCGACCCCTCGCGGCCTCCGGCCCCGCTCCCGCCGCCGCTTGGTCCCCGGGGCCGCTCTCCCGGGCTGCTTCAGCAGCCGCCGGCTCCCGGGGCCGCTCCCCCTCAGCTCCCCGCTGCCTCACGAAGACGGAGGCGAGGGCGAGGGCCAGGGCCGGGCCGGTGAAGAGCAGCCGGACGGCCAGGTACAAGTCCACGGCCACGTCCGTCCCGCCCTGCTGCTGGAGCCCGCCCGTATTACAAGCCATTGCCATAAAGCACAGTGAGACGAGAACCTTAGCCCAAGCAACACACTTGATAAATACTAACACAGCAAATACCGGCTCTAAGTAATGTACTGCATTCTGAAACTGTGAGATCAACAAGAACAACTCTGAGAGCCAATAAATCAGCATTGTGACGAGTGACTATTAATCTGGTCAGATCTGTCGTTATCTCAATCCCTCATGCTCCACGTTGGGCGCCAAAAAGAACTGTCGTAGTTTAAAACCAGTCAGGCAGCTCGTTTACTCACTCCCCCCCTTCCTGCCCTCCCCCTACTCTCGGGGGGACGGAGAGGAGGATCAAAAAGAATGCAACTCGCACGGGCTGAGATAAGAACAGTTTATAGTAACTAAAGTAACTAAATCACTGCTGCTACCACCAATAATAATAATGATAAAGGAAATAACAAGGGAAGAGAATACAACACCCCACCACCAGCCGACCAATACCTCGCCCCCCCATCCCAACCAAGCACTGACTGATACCTCCTGCAACCCTGCAGTCTCCCAGCCCTTCCGGCTAACTCTCAGTCACATCCTGGGCATGACGTGCTGTGGTATGGAATACCTCTTTGGTTAGTTTGGGTCAGGTGCCCTGTCTCTGCTTCCTCCCGGCTTCCCCTCCTCCCTGGCAGAGCATGAGGCTCACAAAGTCCTTGGCCAAGCCAAAACATCATTGTTATCAGCTCTGTTCCCAGGCTGAAAGTCAAAACACTGCACTGCACCTGCTACCAAGAAGG
>NW_026635408.1:0-17034 GCF_028554395.1 Pezoporus wallicus
GACCCCAATGAACCCCCAGGACCCCACTGACCCCCCCCAAGGACTCCACTTCCCCCCCATAGGACCCCACTGAACCCCCCCCCAGGACCCCACTGAATCCCCCCAGGACCCCACTTCCCCCCCTCCAGACCCCAGTGAACCCACACAGGACCCCAATGAATCCCCCAGGACCCCACTGAACCCCCAAGGACCCCACTGAGCCCGCCCAGGACCCCACTAACCCCCTCAGGACCCCAATGAACCCCCCAGGACCCCACTGACCCCTCCCGGACCCCACTGACCCCCCCCAGGACCCCACTGAACCCCCCAGGACCCCACTGAAGCCCCCAGGACCCCACTGACCCCCCCTCCAAGGACCCCACTGACCCCCCCCCAGGACCCCACTTCCCCCCATAGGACCCCCCCCCCCCCCCCCCCCCCCATTCCATGGGTCCGGGCCCCACCTCGGCGGGGTCCCCCTGCGCAGGGCCAGCTCCTGGCGGAAGTGGTGCAGGGCCCGCTCGGGCTGGCCCAGGTCCCCAAACGTGGTGGCCAAGGAGACGTGGATGGGGGCCAGCGCCTGGGGGGCAGCGGCAGGGACTGCGCCAGAGCCAGCTGGGGGGGACACAGAGACCCATAGGGACACATAGGGACACATAGGGACACATAGGGACACATAGAGACACATAGGGACACATAGGGACACATAGGGACACATAGAGACACATAGGGACACATAGGGACACATAGAGACACATAGGGACACATAGGGACACATAGAGACACATAGGGACACATAGGGACACATAGGGACACATAGAGACACATAGAGACACATAGGGACACATAGGGACACATAGGGACACATGGAGACACATAGGGACACATAGGGACACATAGAGACACATAGGGACACATAGGGACACATAGAGACGCATAGGGACACATAGGGACACATAGGGACACATAGAGACACATAGAGACACATAGAGACACATAGGGACACATAGGGACACATAGAGACACATAGGGACACATAGAGACACATAGAGACACATAGAGACACATAGGGACACATAGGGACACATAGAGACACATAGAGACACATAGGGACACATAGGGACACATAGGGACACATAGGGACACATAGAGACACATAGAGACACATAGAGACACATAGAGACACATAGGGACACATAGAGACACATAGGGACACATAGAGACACATAGAGACACATAGAGACACATAGGGACACATAGAGACACATAGAGACACATAGAGACACATAGGGACACATAGAGACACATAGAGACACATAGGGACACATAGAGACACATAGAGACACATAGGGACACATAGAGACACATAGAGACACATAGGGACACATAGGGACACATAGGGACACATGGAGACACATAGGGACACATAGGGACACATAGAGACACATAGGGACACATAGGGACACATAGAGACGCATAGGGACACATAGGGACACATAGGGACACATAGAGACACATAGAGACACATAGAGACACATAGGGACACATAGGGACACATAGAGACACATAGGGACACATAGAGACACATAGAGACACATAGAGACACATAGAGACACATAGGGACACATAGAGACACATAGAGACACATAGAGACACATAGGGACACATAGGGACACATAGGGACGCATAGAGACGCATAGGGACGCATAGGGACACATAGGGATACATAGAGACACATAGAGACACATAGGGACACATAGGGACACATAGGGACACATAGGGACACATAGAGACACATAGAGACACATAGAGACACATAGAGACACATAGAGACACATAGAGACACATAGGGACACATAGAGACACATAGGGACACATAGAGACACATAGGGACACATAGACACATAGGGACACATAGGGACACATAGGAGACACATAGAGACACATAGAGACACATAGAGACACATAGGGACACATAGACACATAGGGACACATAGAGACACATAGGGACACATAGAGACACATAGAGACACATAGGGACACATAGAGACACATAGGGACACATAGAGACACATAGGGATACATAGGGACACATAGAGACACATAGGGAAACATAGAGCCCCACAGAGACACCACAGAGACCCATAGGGACCCCATAGAGAAACACAGAGCCCCATAGAGACCCCATAGAGCCCCACAGAGCCCCCATAGAGCCCCACAGAGCCCCCATAGAGCCCCATAGAGACCCCATAGAGCCCCCATAGCACCCCATAGAGCCCCATAGCATCCCACAGAGCCCCATAGATCCCCACAGAGCCCCACAGACACCCCACAGAGCCCCATAGACACCCCATAGAGCCCCATAGAGACCCACAGAGACCCATAGGGACCCCATAGAGCCCCATAGGGACCCCATAGAGACACCATAGAGCCCCACAGAGCCCCATAGGGACCCCATAGAGACCCACAGAGACCCATAGAGACCCCATAGAGACTCTATAGAGCCCCATAGAGCCCCATAGAGACCCATAGAGACCCCATAGAGACCCACAGAGACTCTATAGAGCCCCATAGAACCCCATAGAGCCCCATAGAGACCCATAGAGACCCCATAGAGACCCCATAGAGCCCCACAGAGCCCCATAGGGACCCCATAGAGACCCCATAGAGACCCCATAGAGACCCCATAGAGACTCTATAGAGCCCCATAGAACCCCATAGAGCCCCATAGAGACCCCATAGAGACCCCATAGAGACACCATAGAGACTCTATAGAGCCCCATAGAACCCCATAGAGCCCCATAGGGACCCCATAGAGACCCACAGAGACCTCATAGAGACACCATAGAGACTCTATAGAGCCCCATAGAACCCCATAGGGACCCATAGAGACCCACAGAGCCCCATAGCGCCCCATAGAGACCCACAGAGCCCCATAGGGACCCCATAGAGCCCCATAGAGACCCACAGAGACCCATAGAGACCCCATAGAGACTCTATAGAGCCCCATAGAACCCCATAGAGCCCCATAGAGACCCCATAGAGACCCCATAGAGACTCTATAGAGCCCCATAGAACCCCATAGAGCCCCATAGAGACCCCATAGAGACTCTATAGAGCCCCATAGAACCCCATAGAGCCTCATAGAGACCCCATAGAGACCCCATAGAGACTCTATAGAGCCCCATAGAACCCCATAGAGCCCCATAGAGACCCCATAGAGACTCTATAGAGCCCCATAGAACCCCATAGAGCCCCATAGAGACCCCATAGAGACCCCACAGAGCCCCACAGAGCCCCAGAGCGCCCCCCTCTCACCTGCCTCTGGTAGAAGCCCAGGGCCCTGCCGTAGTCGCCGCGCCGGGAGCAGGCGTCCCCCAGCTGCTCGCAGAGGGGCAGCGCCGCCGCCGCGTCCCCCCCGGCCCCCTCGAGCGCCTGCAGCAGCCGCAGCATCCGCGTGGCTATGGGGAGGGGGACAAGGGGGTTATGGGGGGACGGGGACCCATTGGGGGCTATGGGGAGGGGGACAAGGGGGTTATGGGGGGACGGGGACCCATTGGGGGCTATGGGGAGGAGGACAAGGGGGTTATGGGGGGACGGGGACCCATTGGGGGCTATGGGGAGGGGGCCAAGGGGGTTATGGGGGGACGGGGACCCATTGGGGGCTATGGGGAGGGGGACAAGGGGGTTATGGGGGGGACGGGGACCCATTGGGGGCTATGGGGAGGGGGGCAAGGGGGTTATGGGGGGGACGGGGACCCATTGGGGGCTATGGGGAGGGGGACAAGGGGGTTATGGGGGGGACGGGGACCCATTGGGGGCTATGGGGAGGGGGACAAGGGGGTTATGGGGGGGACGGGGACCCATTGGGGGCTATGGGGAGGGGGACAAGGGGGTTATGGGGGGGACGGGGACCCATTGGGGGCTATGGGGAGGGGGACAAGGGGGTTATGGGGGGGACGGGGACCCATTGGGGGCTATGGGGAGGGGGGCAAGGGGGTTATGGGGGGGACAGGGACCCATTGGGGGGTATGGGGAGGGGGGCAAGGGGGTTATGGGGGGGACGGGGACCCATTGGGGGCTATGGGGATGTCAGTGGGGGCTATGGGGAGGGGGGGCAATGGGGTTATGGGGGGAACCCATTGGGGGCTATGGGGAGGGGGGGCAAGAGGGTTATGGGGGGGGACCCATTGGGGGCTATGGGGATGTCATTGGGGGCTGTGGGGATGTCATTGGGGGGCTATGGGGGGGTGTCAGTGCGGGCTATGGGGACCCATCGGGGCGTTGGGGACGTCATTGGGGGCTATGGGGGGTGTCAGTGGGGGCTATGGGGATGTCATTGGGGCTATGGGGATACCAGTGGGGGCTATGGGGACGTCACTGGGGGTGTAGGGACATCATTGGGGGCTATGGGGACGTCATTGGGGGGCTATGGGGATGTCATTGGGGGGCTATGGGGACGTCATTGGGGCCTATGGGGATGTCATTGGGGGGCTATGGGGACGTCATTGGGGCCTATGGGGATGTCATTGGGGGGCTATGGGGATGTCATTGGGGCCTATGGGGATGTCATTGGGGGGCTGTGGGGATGTCATTGGGGCCTATGGGGATGTCATTGGGGGGCTGTGGGGATGTCATTGGGGCCTATGGGGACGTCATTGGGGGGCTATGGGGACGTCATTGGGGCTGTGGGGACGTCATTGGGACCTATGGGGAAGTCATTGGGGTCTTGGGGAAGTCATTGGGGTCTTGGGGAAGTCATTGCGTCTTGGGGACGTCAATGGGGACTTGGCAACGTCATTGAGGGCTTGATGACATCATTGAGAGCTTGATGATGTCATTGGAGGCCTGGGGAAGTCACTGAGGGCTTGATGACGTCACTGGGGCCTAGGGGAGGTCTTTGGAACCTATGGGGGCGTCATTGGGGGCTAAGGGGGCGTCACTGGCGGGTTGGGGACTTCATTGGGGGCTTGATGACATCATTGAGGGCTTGATGACGTCATTGAGGCCTTGGGGGCGTCATTGAGGCCTTGGGGACATCACTGGGGCCTTGGGGATGTCATTGGGGACTTGATGACGTCATTGGGGGCTTGATAACGTCATTGAGGGTTTGGGGAGTCTTTGGGGCCTTGGGGATGTCATTGGGGGCTTGATGACGTCATTGATGGTTTGATGACATCATTGAGGGCTTGATGACATCATTGAGGGTTTGATGATGTCATTGAGGGCTTGGGGAGTCTTTGGGGCCTTGGGGACATCATTGGGGGCTTGATGACATCATTGATGGTTTGATGACATCAGTGAGGGTGTGATGACGTCACTGGGGCCTTGGGGATGTCATTGGGGGCTTGATGACATCATCGAGGGCTTGACGTCATTGAGGCCTTGGGGGCGTCATTGAGGGCTTGGGGAGTCTTTGGGGCCTTGGGGATGTCATTGGGGGCTTGATGACGTCATTGAGGGTTTGATGATGTCATTGAGGGCTTGGGGAGTCTTTGGGGCCTTGGGGACGTCATTGGGGGCATCATTGGGGGTTTGATGACATCATTGATGGTTTGATGACATCACTGAGGGCTTGATGACGTCATTGGGGCCTTGGGGACGTCTTTGGAACCTATGGGGGCGTCATTGGGGGGTTGGGGACGTCATTGGGGGGTTGATGATGTCACTGAGGCCTTGGGGGCGTCATTGAGGGCTTGGGGACATCACTGGGGCCTTGGGGAGTCTTTAGGGCCTTGGGGATGTCATTGGGGGCTTGATGACATCATTGGGGGCTTGATGACATCATTGAGGGTTTGATGATGTCATTGAGGGCTTAGGGACGTCATTGGGGGCTTGATGACATCATTGATGGTTTGATGACATCATTGAGGGCTTGATGACGTCACTGGGGCCTTGGGCCCCCCTCACCGTAGCGGAGGTCGGCGCGCACTTGGTGCCGGTGCCGCGGCTGCCGCGGGCCCAGGGCATGGGCCTGCCGGAGAGAGCGCCGGGCCGCAGCGAAGTCCCCCAGGGCCAGGAACACCTGCGGGGAGAGAGGGGCTATGGGGGGCAATGGGGGTGATGGGGAACAGCGGGGCTATGGGGGGTGATGGAGGCTATGGGGGCTATGGGGGTGATGGGGAACAGTGGGGCTATGGGGAGTGATGGAGGCTATGGGGTGAGGGGGGTGATGGGGAACAACAGGGCTATGGGGTGTGATGGAGGCTATGGGGTGAGGGGCATGATGGGGACGATGGGGAGCAATGGGGAACAGTGGGGCTATGGGGTGTGATGGAGGCTATGGGGGGCAATGGGGGTAACAGGGGTGATGGAGAACAACGGGGCTGTGGGGGTGATGGAGGCTATGGGGGGCAATGGGAGTAACAGGGAACAATGGGGCTATGGGGGGTGATGGAGGCTGGGGGGGCAATGGGGGTAACAGGGGTGATGGGGAACAACGGGGCTATGGGGGGCAATGGAGGTGATGGGGGCTATGGGGTGTGATGGAGGCTATGGGGTGAGGGGGGTGATGGGGAGAATAGGGAACAGTGGGGCTATGGGGTGTGATGGAGGCTATGGGGTGAGGGGGGTGATGGAGGCTATGGGGGGCAATGGGGGTAACAGGGGTGATGGAGAACAATGGGGCTGTGGGGGTGATGGAGGCTATGGGGGGCAACGGGGGTAACAGGGAACAATGGGGCTATGGGGGGTGATGGAGGCTGGGGGTGGCAATGGGGGTAACAGGGGTGATGGGGAACAATGGGGCTATGGGGAACAATGGGGCTATGGAGGCTCTGGGGGGCAACAGGGGTGAAGGGGGCGATGGGGCGCAGGGATGGGATGGGGAGGGATGGGATAAGGGATGGGATGGGGGCTGCAGGGATGGGATGGGGGATGAGGGATGCAGGGCTGGGATGGGGGATGCAGGGATGGGACAGGGGATGGGATGGGGGATGCAGGGATGGGGGATGGGATGAGGGACGCAGGGCTGGGCTGGGTGCTGGATGCTGGGTGCTGGTGCTGGGTTGGGTGCTGGGTGCTGGATGCTGGGTGTTGGGTGCTGGTGCTGGATGCTGGGTGTTGGGTTGGGTGCTGGGTGCTGGGTTGGGTGCTGGGTGCTGGTGCTGGGTGCTGGATGCTGGTGCTGGATGCTGGGTGTTGGGTTGGGTGCTGGTGCTGGGTGTTGGGTGCTGGTGCTGGATGCTGGTGCTGGGTGTTGGGTGCTGGGTGTTGGGTTGGGTGCTGGGTGTTGGGTTGGGTGCTGGGTGCTGGGTGTTGGGTGCTGGGTGTTGGGTGTTGGGTTGGGTGTTGGGTGCTGGGTGTTGGGTGCTGGGTGTTGGGTGCTGGGTGTTGGGTTGGGTGCTGGGTGCTGGGTGTTGGGTGTTGGTGCTGGGTGTTGGGCGTTGGGTGTTGGGTGCTGGGTGTTGGGTGGGTGGGGTGCTGGGTGTTGGGTGCTGGGTGTTGGGTTGGGTGTTGGGTGCTGGGTGTTGGGTTGGGTGTTGGGTGCTGGGTGTTGGTGCTGGGTGTTGGGTGCTGGGTGTTGGGTTGGGTGCTGGGTGCTGGGTGTTGGGTTGGGTGCTTGGTGCTGGGTGTTGGTGCTGGGTGCTGGGTGCTGGGTGTTGGGTGCTGGGTGCTGGGTGTTGGGTGCTGGGTGTTGGGTGCTGGGTGTTGGGCGCTGGGTGTTGGGTTGGGTGCTGGGAGCTGGGTGTTGGGTTGGGTGTTGGGCGCTGGGTGCTGGTGCTGGGTGTTGGGCGCTGGGTGTTGGGTGCTGGTGCTGGGTGTTGGGTGCTGGGTGTTGGGTGCTGGTGCTGGGTGTTGGGTGCTGGTGCTGGGTGTTGGGCGCTGGGTTGGGTGTTGGGTGCTGGGTGTTGGGTGCTGGGTGTTGGTGCTGGGTGTTGGGCGCTGGGTTGGGTGTTGGGTGCTGGGTGCTGGGTTGGGTGTTGGGTTGGGTGCTGGGAGCTGGGTGCTGGGTGTTGGTGCTGGGTGTTGGGTGCTGGGTGCTGGGCGCTGGGCGTTGGGTGCTGGGTGCTGGGTGTCCCCGTACCCGTGCGGAGCTGGCGCAGCTCTCGCTCTCCAGGGCCCGGTCCCGCAGGCTCCGGGCGCTCTCCCGAGCGCGGCTCAGGCTCCGCAGGGCCCCGCCGTGGTCCCCGTCCCGCAGCAGGATGGAGCCGCGGTTGAAGTGCGCCCGGTACAGGTCCTCCTGCAGCCCCCCCTGCCTGCGGGGACAGCGGCACCCGTGGGACCCCGGCACCCATGGGACCACGGCACCCATGGGACCATGGCACCCATGGGACCACAGCACCCATGGGACCACATCACCCATGGGACCACATCACCCATGGGACCACGGCACCCATGGGACAGCAGCACCCATGGGACCACATCACCCATGGGACCACAGCACCCATGGGACCACATCACCCATGGGACCACGGCACCCGTGGGACCCCGGCACCCGTGGGACCCCGGCACCCATGGGACCACAGCACCCATGGGACAGCGGCACCCAGGGGACCACGGCACCCAGGGGACCATGGCACCCATGGGAGCACATCACCCATGGGACCCCGGCACCCCTGGGACCCTCACTGCCTGCAGGGGGACAGCGGCACCCATGGGACCCCAGCACCCATGGGACCACATCACCCATGGGACCCCAGCACCCATGGGACCCCCACTGCCTGCAGGGGGACAGCGACACCCATGGGACCCCCCCCACCTTAGCCGCAACCCTAAGGCTAACCCCAACCCACTTCCAGATCCCATCACTCCCAGATCCCACCTCAACCCCTTCCCACATCCCCTCAAACCCCTTCCCACATCCCACCAAATCCATTCCCACATCCCATCAAACCCCTTCCCACATCCCATCAAACCCCTTCCCACATCCCATCAAACCCCTTCCCACATCCCATCAAATCCATTCCCACATCCCATCAAACCCCTTCCCACATCCCATCAAATCCATTCCTACATCCCATCAAATCCATTCCCACATCCCATCAAATCCATTCCTACATCCCATCAAATCCATTCCCACATCCCATCAAACCCCTTCCCACATCCCATCAAATCCGTTCCCACATCCCATCAAATCCATTCCCACATCCCCTCAAACCCCTTCCCACATCCCATCAAATCCATTCCCACATCCCCTCAAACCCCTTCCCACATCCCATCAAATCCATTCCCACATCCCCTCAAACCCCTTCCCACATCTCATCAAACCCCTTCCCACATCCCCTCAAACCCCTTCCCACATCTCATCAAATCCATTCCCACATCCCATCAAATCCGTTCCCACATCCCATCAAATCCATTCCCACATCTCATCAAATCCATTCCCACATCTCATCAAATCCATTCCCAGATCCCATCAAACCCATTCCCAGATCCCATCAAATCCATTCCCACATCTCATCAAATCCATTCCCACATCCCATCAAACCCATTCCCAGATCCCATCAAATCCATTCCCACATCCCATCAAGTCCGTTCCCACATCCCATCAAATCCATTCCCACATCCCATCATTCCCAATCCCATCATCCCAGATCCCATCATCTCCTACCCCATCTCCCCCAATCCCATCTCCCCCAATCCCATCACCCCCACCCCATCTCCCCCCATCTCCCCCACCCCATTGCCCCCACCCCACCCCATCTCCCCCATCCCATCATTCCCAATCCCATCACCCCCATCCCATCACCCCAATCCCATCTGCCCCATCCTATCTCACCCCGCCCCATCACCCCCATCTCCCCGCACCCCATCTCCCCCATCCCATCACCCCCACCCCATCTCCCCCACCCCACCCCATCCCCCATCCCATCTCCCCCCATCTCCACCACCCCATTTCCCCCCACCTCCCCCACCCCCACCCCATCTCCCCCCACCCCATCATTCCCAATCCCATACCCCCCAACCCCATCACCCCCACCCCATCTCCCCCCATCCCATCCCCCCCACCCTATCTCCCCCCATCTCCCCCCAACCCCATCACCCCCACCCCATCACCCCCATCTCCCCCCACCCCATCTCCCCCATCCCATCATTCCCAATCCCATCTCCCCCACCCCATCCCATCTTCCCCCCCATCTCCCCCAACCCATCACCCCCCATCTCAACCCATCCCATCATTCCCAATCCCATCATCCCCTACCCCATCTCCCATCCCATCACCCCCTTGTCCCCCACCCCATCTCCCCCATCCCATCATTCCCAATCCCATCTCCCCCACCCCATCCCATCTCCCCCCCATCTCCCCCACCCCATCTCCCCCCATCCCATCACCCCAATCCCATCACCCCAATCCCATCATTCCCAATTCCATCTCCCCCACCCCATCTCCCCCCATCCCATCATTCCCAATCCCATCTCCCCCCATCCCATCATTCCCAATCCCATCACCCCAATCCCATCTCTCCCCATCCCATCACCCCAATCCCATCACCCCAATCCCATCATTCCCAATCCCATCTCCCTACTCCGCCAGGAAGATGCTCCTCCTCAGGTACCGCTCCCTCAGCTCCGGCTCCTTCCGGCAGTCGCTCACCAACGCCAGGTTGAGGAAGAGCCGAGCCTTCATCTCCAGCACCTCCCTCCGCGGCACCCATCCTGCACCCACCGCCGGGGCTCAGCACCCATGGGCGCACAGCACCCAGCACCCCCTTCCCTCAACACTGAGACCCCAGCACCTTCCAGCCTCTCCTCCACGATGGCCAAACTGGTGTGGAAAGCCCTTTGGGCCTCATCCAGCGCCCCCGGCTCCTCGCCGCTCTCCCCTATGAACATGTGGGTCCGGCCCAGGGTGGCCCAGGCCCGCTGCTGCTCCGTGTGGTCGCCCAGCGCCCGCGCCAGCTCCAGGTGCTGCTCTTGGTGCTGGGAAAAGAGAGGTAGGAAAGGGTGCTGAGCGCCACCGGAAAGGGGCAGGATAGGGCAGGATGCGGTGGGTACCAGCACCATGGGGATGGGGCAGGATAGGGCAGGATGCAGTGGGTACCAGCACCATGGGGATGGGGCAGGATAGGGCAGGATGCAGTGGGTACCAGCACCATGGGGATGGGGCAGGATAGGGCAGGATGCAGTGGGTACCAGCACCATGGGGATGGGGCAGGATAGGGCAGGATGCAGTGGGTACCAGCACCGTGGGGATGGGGCAGGATAGGGCAGGATGCGGTGGGTACCAGCACCATGGGGATGGGGCAGAAGAGGGCAGGATGCAGTGGGTACCAGCACCATGGGGATGGGGCAGCACAGGGCAGGATGCGGTGGGTACCAGCACCATGGGGATGCCCCAGCATTGGGAAGGATGCAGTGGGTACCAGCACCATGGGGATGGGGCAGAATAGGGCAGGATGCAGTGGAACCAGCACCATGGGGATGGGGCAGAATAGGGCAGGATGCAGTGGGTACCAGCACCATGGGGATGGAGTGGAATAGGGCAGGATGCAGTGGGTACCAGCACCATGGGGAAGCTCCAGCACAGGGCAGGATGCAGTGGGTACCAGCACCGTGGGGATGGTGCAGAATAGGGCAGGATGCGGTGGGTACCAGCACCATGGGGATGGGGCAGCACAGGGCAGGATGCAGTGGGTACCAGCACCATGGGGATGCTCCAGCACAGGGCAGGATGCAGTGGGTACCAGCACCATGGCTTTGGGGCAGAATAGGGCAGGATGCAGTGGGTACCAGCACCATGGGGATGCCCCAGCACAGGGCAGGATGCAGTGGGTATCAGCACCACCGGGATGCAGTGGGTACCAGCACCACGGGGATGACCCAGAACAGAGCAGGATGCAGTGGGTACCAGCGCCACGGGGATGCAGTGGGTACCAGCGCCACCGGGATGCAGTGGGTACCAGCGCCACCGGGATGCAGTGGGTACCAGCACCACGGGGATGCAGTGGGTACCAGCACCACAGGGATTCAGGGGGTACCAGCACCACGAGGATGCAGTGGGTACCAGCGCCACGGGGATGCAGTGGGTACCAGCACCACGGGGATGCAGTGGGTACCAGCGCCACGGGGATGCAGTGGGTACCAGCACCACAGGGATGCAGTGGGTACCAGCACCACGGGGATGCAGCGGGTACCAGCACCACAGGGATGCAGCGGGTACCAGCACCACAGGGATGCAGTGGGTACCAGCACCACAGGGATGCAGTGGCTACCAGCACCACGAGGATGCAGTGGGTACCAGCGCCACAGGGATGCAGTGGGTACCAGCACCACGAGGATGCAGTGGGTACCAGCACCACAGGGATGCAGTGGGTACCAGCACCACGGGGATGCAGCGGGTACCAGCGCCACGGGGATGCAGCGGGTACCAGCACCACGGGGATGCAGCGGGTACCAGCACCACGGGGATGCAGTGGGTACCAGCACCACAGGGATGCAGCGGGTACCAGCACCACAGGGATGCAGCGGGTACCAGCACCACCGGGATGCAGTGGGTACCAGCGCCACCAGTACCAGCACCACAGGGATGCAGTGGGTACCAGCACCACGAGGATGCAGTGGGTACCAGCACCACAGGGATGCAGTGGGTACCAGCACCACGGGGATGCAGTGGGTACCAGCACCACGGGGATGCAGTGGGTACCAGCGCCACGGGGATGCAGTGGGTACCAGCACCACGGGGATGCAGTGGGTACCAGCACCACGGGGATGCAGTGGGTACCAGCACCATGGGGATGCTCCGGATGCTCCGGTACCTGCAGGGCAGCCCCGTACCGCTCCAGCTCCGCCAGGCGCTCGCCGATCTTGCGGTGGGCGATGGCGCAGCCCAAGCGGTCCCCGGCGCCCTCCAGCAGCCGCAGCTCCTCCCGGTGCTCCTCCAGGGCCTCCTCATAGCGGCCTATGGGGGGGGGAATGGCACAGAGTGGGGTTGGGGAGGGGGGGCTTATCCATAGATCCCGGGGGTCGTTATCCCTGGATCCCGGTTGTTATCCCTGGATCCTGGTTGTTATCCCTGTTGTTATCCCTGCATCCCAGTTGTTATCCCTGTTGTTATCCATGCATCCCAGTTGTTATCCCTGCATCCCAGTTGTTATCCCTGTTGTTATCCCTGCATCCCAGTTGTTATCCCTGGGTCCTGGTTGTTATCCCCGTTGTTATCCCTGGATCCCAGCTGTTATCCCTGTTGCTATCCCTGGATCCCAGCTGTTATCCCTGTTGTTATCCCTGCATCCCAGTTGTTATCCCAGTTGTTATCCCTGTATCCCGGTTGTTATCCCTGTTGTTATCCCTGTATCCCTGTTGTTATCCCTGGATCCCAGTTGTTATCCCTGGATCCCAGTTGTTATCCCTGGATCCCTGTTGTTATCCCTGGGTCCCGGTTGTTATCCCTGTTGTTATCCCTGGATCCCGGTTGTTATCCCTGTTGTTGTCCCTGGATCCCAGTTGCTGTTATCCCTGGATCCCAGTCGTTATCCCTGCATCCCGGTTGCTGTTATCCCTGTATCTCACTCATTATCTCTGTATCCTGATCATTATCCCTGCATTCCAGCCGCTGTTATCCCTGTATCCCGGTTGCTGTTATCCCTGCAACCTGGTCCTTATCCCTGTATCCCGGATGTTATCCTTGCATCCTGATTACTGTTATCCCTGTATCACAGTCGCTGTTATCCCACTATCCCGGTCCTGTTATCCCCGCATGCCGGTGCCATTATCCCCGCGCCGTTATCCCCACATCCCGGTGCCGTTATCCCTGCATCCCGGTGCCGTTATCCCCGCATCCCGGTCCCATTATCCCTGTATCCCAGTGCCGTTATCCCTGTATCCCGGTGCCGTTATCCCCGCATCCCGGTCCCATTATCCTGCTGCCGTTATCCCTGTATCCCGGTCCTGTTATCCCGCTATCCCGGTGCCGTTATCCCCGCATCCCGGTGCCGTTATCCCCGGAGACCGGTCCCGATATCCCTGCATCCCGGGCCCGTTATCCCGCTATCCCTGTGCCGTTATCCCTGCATCCCGGTGCCGTTATCCCGCTATCCCGGTCCCATTATCCCTGCATTCCGGTGCTGTTATCCCGGTCCCGTTATCCCGCTATCCCAGTGCCGTTATCCCCGCATCCCGGTGCCGCTATCCCGCTATCCCGGTCCTGTTATCCCTGTATCCCGGTGCCGTTATCCCCGCATCCCGCTGCCGTTATCCCACTATCCCGGTGCCGTTATCCCCGCTATCCCGGTGCCGTTATCCCCGCATCCCAGTCCTGTTATGCCTGTATCCCGGTGCCGTTATCCCTGCATTTCGGTGCCGCTATCCCGCTATCCCGGTGCCGTTATCTCTGCTATCCCGGTGCCGTTATCCCCGCTATCCCGGTGCCGTTATCTCTGCTATCCTGGTGCCGTTATTCCGCTATCCCGGTGCCGTTATCCCTGCATTCCGGTGCCGCTATCCCGCTATCCCGGTGCCGTTATCCTGCTATCCCGGTGCCGTTATCCCGCTATCCCGGTGCCGTTATCCCTGCATTCCGGTGCCGCTATCCCGCTATCCCGGTGCCGTTATCCCGCTATCCCGGTGCCGTTATCCCGCTATCCCGGTGCCGTTATCCCTGCTATCCCGGTGCCGTTATCCCTGCTATCCCGGTGCCGTTATCCCCGCTATCCCGGTGCCGTTATCTCTGCTATCCTGGTGCCGTTATCCCGCTATCCCGGTGCCGCTATCCCTGCATTCCGGTGCCGCTATCCCGCTATCCCGGTGCCGTTATCCCGCTATCTCGGTGCCGTTATCCCCGTATCCCGGTCCCGTTATCCCCGCATCCCGGTGCCGTTATCCCCGTATCCCGGTGCCGCTATCCCGCTATCCCGGTGCCGTTATCCCCGCATCCCGGTGCCGTTATCCCTGCATCCCGGGCCCGTTATCCCGCTATCCCAGTGCCGTTATCCCCGCATCCCGGTCCCGTTATCCCCGTATCCCGGTGCCGCTATCCCGGTGCCGTTATCCCGCTCACCGTGGCTGGCCAGGATCTCTCCCAGTTGGTTGCAGAGCGCAGCCTCCTCCACCGCGTGGCCGCCGCGCTGGGCCTTGGCCTTGGCCTTCTGCAGCTCTAAGGGGGGAAAAGAGGGGGGGGACCCATGGGGGGCACCCCATAGATGGGGAGGGGACCCCTATGGGGTCTAATGGGGGGGCACCCATGGGGGACATCCCATAAATGGGGTGGGGGGGTCCCAATGGGGTCAAAAGGTGGGGGAACAACACCCCATAAATGGGGGGGTGGCCTCAGTGGGGGTAAAGGGGGGACACCTATGGGGAACAGCCCTTAAATGGGGGGGGGGGACCCCAATGGGGTCTAAAGGTTGGGGTACCCCATAAATGGGGAGGGACCCTAATGGGGTCTAAAGGGGGGGGGGAGGGCACCCATGGGAGACACCCCATAAATGGGTGGGGGGGCCCCAATGGGGTCAAAGGGGGGGCTCCAATGGGGGATACCCCATAAATGGGTGGGGGGACCCCAATGGGGTGTAAAGGGGGGGGAACCATGGGGGACACCCCATAAATGGGTCGGGGGCCCCTATGGGGTGTAAATGGGGGGGATGACACCCCATAAATGCAGGGGCACCGTATGGGGTCAAACGGGGGGGGCTCCAATGGGGGACACCCTATAAATGGGGAGGACCCCAATGGGGTCAAAGGGGGGGCTCCAATGGGGGATACCCCATAAATGGAGGGGCATGGCCAAATGGGGTCTAAGGGGGGGCACCCATAGGGGACACCCCATAAATGGAGGGGGGGGCCCAATGGGGTCTAAAGGGGGGGCACCCCATAAATGGGGAGGGACCCCGATGGGGTCTAAAGGGGTGGAGTACCCATGGGGGACACCCCATAAATGGTGGGGGGGGCCCAATGGGGTCTAAAGGGGGGGCACCCCATAAATGGGGAGGGACCCCAATGGGGTCTAAAGGGGTGGAGTACCCATGGGGGGCACCCCATATATGGGGGGGACCAATGGTGTCTAAAGGGTGGGGGCTCAGTGGAACCTCAATTGGGGGTTTAAGATGGGAATGAGGCCCCACACACACCAGTTAAAAACAGTTTAGCCCAGTTAGGACCTGGTTAAGCCCCATTAAACCCTGATTTACCCCCATTAATGCCCTTTAAGCCCACTCAGGGCCTGATTTACCCCCATTAATGACCTTTAAACTCATTTAGGGCCTGATTTACCCCCATTAATGCCCTTTAAGCTCACTCAGGGCCTGATTTACCCCCATTAAAGCCCTTTAAGCCCACTTAGGGCCTGATTTACCCCCATTAATGCCCTTTAAGCACCTTAGGGACTGATTTACCACCATTAATGCCCTTTAAGCCCACTCAGGGCCTGATTTACCCCCATTAATGCCCTTTAAGCACCTTAGGGACTGATTTACCCCCATTAATGCCCTTTAAGCCCACTCAGGGCCTGATTTACCCCCATTAATGCCCTTTAAGCCCACTCAGGGTCTGATTTACCCCCATTAATGCCCTTTAAGCCCACTCAGGGCCTGATTTACCCCCATTAATGCCCTTTAAGCTCACTTAGGGCCTGATTTACCCCCATTAATGACCTTTAAGCCCACTCAGGGCCTGATTTACCCCCATTAATGCCCTTTAAGCCCACTCAGGGCCTGATTTACCCCCATTAATGCCCTTTAAGCCCACTCAGGGCCTGATTTACCCCCATTAATGACCTTTAAGCCCACTCAGGGCCTGATTTACCCCCATTAATGCCCTTTAAGCCCACTCAGGGTCTGATTTACCCCCATTAATGCCCTTTAAACCCACTCAGGGCCTGATTTACCCCCATTAATGCCCTTTAAGCTCACTTAGGGCCTGATTTACCCCCATTAATGCCCTTTCAGCTCACCTAGGGCCTGATTTACCCCCATTAATGCCCTTTAAGCCCACTCAGGGCCTGATTTACCCCCATTAATGCCCTTTAAGCTCACTTAGGGCCTGATTTACCCCCATTAATGACCTTTAAGCCCACTCAGGGCCTGATTTACCCCCATTAATGACCTTTAAGCTCATTTAGGGCCTGATTTACCCCCATTAATGCCCTTTAAGCCCCCTTAGGGCCTGATTTACCCCCAT
>NW_026635409.1:0-1695 GCF_028554395.1 Pezoporus wallicus
AGGGTGGTTTTGGGGTGCAGAGGTGGGGTGTTTTGGGGTGCACAGTGGGTGCTTTTGGGGTGCAGTGGGGGTAGATTTTGGGTGCAGAGGTGTGTTTTGGGGTGCAGTGGGGGTAGATTTGGGATGCAGAGGTGTGTTTTGGGGTGCAGGGGGGCGGTTTTGGGGGGCCGTGGGGCTTCTGGGATGCATGGGGGTGATTTTAGGGTGCAGGGGTTGTGTTTTGGTGTGCAGGGGGCATGGTTTTGGGGTGCAGAGGGGGTGTTTTCAGATGCAGGGGGGGTGGTTTTGGGGTGCAGGGGGGTGTTTTGGTCCCTGTGGGACCCCCCACCCCGCCCCCCAAACCTGAATCTCCTTGAGGTGCTGGTACCTGAGCCCCGAGTTAAGGAGGAAACTTGGGGGGGAGGGGTTACAGGAGGGGTTGGGGGGGGTCGGAGAGGATCATGGGAGGGAACTGGGGGTTCCTGGGGATCCCAATGGGATTTGGAGGGGTCCTAAAGGAATTTGGGCTCCTGTGCATGGATCTGGGAAAAGAAAAGGGGTTGGGGGGGGGGGGGGGTCACAAGGGGGAACTGGGGGCTGCTGGGGGGTTGTTGGGATCCCAATACAATTTTGTAGGTGTTCTAACAGGCAAAGGAGTTTGGGGGCGTCCTGAGGGCTTTTGGAGGCTCCCCAATGAGCTTGGGTGTCCCCCCCCACTTTGGGGTGCAGCGGATACCACAGCAGGTTCCCTTTGATCTTCTTCACATTCCTACAGGAACACCCCCCCCCCCCCCCGCCATGTATTTTAGGGACCGATCCGAGGTTTGGGGTCCCTCCAGATGTTGCAGTTCCTCCCCCCCAGATGTTGGGGTGCCCCCCTCACCGCGGTGCCGCACGTGGCCCATGATGTACTCCCGGATGGGGGCACAGGGCCCCGTGCACAGCCTGGAGGTGGGGGGGAGACAAAGAGAGGGGGTCAGGAGCACCCCAACCCCCCCAGGACCCCAAAAGCCCCCACTGGGGGGTCCCGCGGGCTCCAACCTGCGCAGGTCGGGATCGGAGGGGAGCTCCAGCTCCGCCATGATGGGCGAAATTGGCGCGCTGGGAGCGCCGCGCGGCACGACGGGAGTTGTAGTCCAAGCCGGGCGGTGCCTTAATGGTGCTGTATGGGTGTCGCACTGCATCATGGGAGTTGTAGTCCAGGCTGGGCGACTCTAGGACAGGGCTCTCTGGGTGCCGCGTGGCATGATGGGAGTTGTAGTCCCTCCTGGGCACAGCCATAACGGGTCTCTATGGGCAGCGTGGGGCATGATGGGAGTTGTAGTCCTGGCTGAGCATCGTCGCAACGGGGCTCTATGGGGGCAGCGTTGCATGATCAGGGTTGTAGTCCCTGTAGTTCATGGGTCTCTATGGGGCCTCTATGGGTCTCTGTGGTTCACTTTGTGTCGCTTTCGGGCTCTCTGGGGTGTCTATGGGGTATCTATGGATCCCTATAGGGTCTCTGTAGGTATCTATGGGTCTCTCTGAGTCTCTATGTCTCTCTATGGGTCTCTATAGTCTTTATGGGCTTCTATGGGTCTCTGTGGGTCTACATGATCTCTATGGGTCTTTCTATGGCCTCTATGGGTCTCTACGGTCCCTGCAGGGTCTGACCATGGAAGGGGGGGTCTCTTTACGAGTCCCTTGGAGGGGGGAGCAGCAGCAGCTCCAGTACCA
>NW_026635410.1:0-16951 GCF_028554395.1 Pezoporus wallicus
GGGTCTCTGTGTCTCCCTATGGTGTCCTTCTGGTGTCCACATGTGTCCCTGTGGCGTCCCTATGTGTCTCTGTGGCTCTCTATGGTATCTCTATGGTATCTCTATGGTATCTCTATGGTGTCTCTATGGTATCTCTATGGTGTCTCTATGGCATCTCTATGGTATCTCTATGGTATCTCTATGGCGTCTCTATGGCGTCTCTATGGTGTCTCTATGGTGTCTCTATGGTGTCTCTATGGTATCTCTATGGTATCTCTATGGTGTCTCTATGGTGTCTCTATGGTGTCTCTATGGTGTCTCTATGGTGTCTCTATGGTGTCTCTATGGTATCCCTATGGTGTCTCTATGGTATCTCTATGGCGTCTCTATGGCGTCTCTATGGTGTCTCTATGGTGTCTCTATGGTGTCTCTATGGTGTCTCTATGGTGTCTCTACGGTGTCTCTATGGTGTCTCTATGGTGTCTCTATGGTGTCTCTATGGTATCTCTATGGCGTCTCTATGGCGTCTCTATGGTGTCTCTATGGTGTCTCTATGGTGTCTCTATGGTATCTCTATGGTATCTCTATGGCATCTCTATGGTATCTCTATGGTGTCTCTATGGCATCTCTATGGTATCTCTATGGTGTCTCTATGGCGTCTCTATGGTATCTCTATGGTGTCTCTATGGCATCTTTATGGTATCTCTATGGTATCTCTATGGTATCTCTATGGTGTCTCTATGGTGTCTCTATGGTGTCTCTATGGTATCTCTATGGTGTCTCTATGGTGTCTCTATGGTGTCTCTATGATGTCTCTACGGTGTCTCTATGGTGTCTCTATGGTGTCTCTATGGTGTCTCTATGGTGTCTCTACGGTGTCTCTATGGTGTCTCTATGGTGTCTCTATGATGTCTCTACGGTATGTCGGTGCCCGCGGCGTCTCACCGTACACCACCAGCATGGTGTCGTAGTGGTCGGCGGCGCGGCCGTGCCGGTTGCCCACGTGGCAGCTGTAGGTGCCGTTGTCCTGGGGGCCCAGCGCCGGCAGCGTCAGGACCTCGCCCTCGGCGCGCGCCCGCGCCGGCAGCGACTCGTTCCCGCGGCTCCACGCGATCTCCGTGGGGCTGCAGTGGGGCAACGGGCACCCCATGGTGAACCCAGAGAGACCCCATGGTGACCACATGGTGAGCCCAGAGAGACCCCAGGGTGACCCCATGGTGAGCCCAGAGAGACCCCAGGGTGAACCCAGAGAGACCCCATGGTGAGCCCATGGTGAGCCCATGGTGAGCCCAGAGAGACCCCATGGTGACCCCATGGTGAGCCCATGGTGAGCCCATGGTGAGCCCAGAGAGACCCCATGGTGACCCCATGGTGAGCCCATGGTGAGCCCATGGTGAGCCCAGAGAGACCCCATGGTGACCCCATGGTGAGCCCATGGTGAGCCCATGGTGAGCCCAGAGAGACCCCATGGTGACCCCATGGTGAGCCCATGGTGAGCCCATGGTGAGCCCAGAGAGACCCCATGGTGACCCCATGGTGAGCCCAGAGAGACCCCATGGTGACCCCATGGTGAGCCCATGGTGAGCCCAGAGAGACCCCAGGGTGAACCCAGAGAGACCCCATGGTGAGCCCATGGTGACCCCACAATGACCCCATGGTGACCCCATGGTGACCCCATGGTGACCCCATAATGACCACATGGTGATCCCAGAGCAACCACATGGTGACCCCATGGTGACCCCAGAGCGACCCCATGGTGAGCCCAGAGAGACCCCATGGTGACCCCATGGTGACCCCGGAGTGACCCCATAATGACCCTATGGTGACCCCATAATGACCCCATGGTGACCCCGGAGCGACCCCATGGTGACCCCATAATGACCATATGGTGACCCCATAATGACCACATGGTGACCCCATAATGACCCCACAGTGACCCCACAGTGACCCCATAGTGACCCCATGGTAACCCCATAGTGACCCCATGGTGACACCATAATGACCCCACAGTGACCCCATAAAGACCACATGGTGACCCCAGAGTGACCTCATGTGACCCCATAATGACCCCATGGTGATCCCAGAGCAACCCCATGGTGACCCCATAATGACCACATGTTGACCCCAGAGTGACCCCATGGTAACCCCAGAGTGACCCCATAATGACCACATGGTGACCCCAGAGTGACCCCATGGTAACCCCAGAGTGACCCCATAATGACCACATGGTGACCCCAGAGCAACCCCTTGGTGACCCCAGAGCGACCCAATGGTGACCCCAGAATGAGCCCATGATGACCCCAGAGCCACCCCATGTTGACCCCATAATGACCCCATGGTGACCCCAGAGTGACCCCATAATGACCAAATGGTGACCCCAGAGTGACTCCATGGTGACCCCAGAGTGACCCCATGGTATGGTGACCTCATAATGACCACATGCTGACCCCAGAGTGACCCCATGGTGACCCCAGAGCGACCCCATGGTGACCCCATAATGACCACATGGTGACCCCAGAGTGACCCCATGGTGACCCCAGAGCGACCCCATGGTGACCCCATAATGACCATATGGTGACCCCAGAGCAACCTCATGTTGACCCCAGAGTGACCCCATGGTGACCCCATAATGACCACATGGTGACCCCAGAGCGACCTCATGTTGACCCCAGAGTGACCCCATGGTGACCCCATAATGACCACATGGTGACCCTCATGTTGACCCCAGAGTGACCCCATGGTGACCCCATAATGACCACATGGTGACCCCAGAGCGACCTCATGTTGACCCCAGAGTGACCCCATGGTGACCCCGGAGTGACCCCATCATGACCCCATGGTGACCCTGGACTGACCCCATGGTGACCCCATAATGACCCATGGTGACCCCAGAGTGACCCCATAATGACCCCATGGTGACCCCAGAGTGACCTCATTGTGACCCCAGGGTGACCCCATAGTCACCCCATCCTGACCCCAGGGTGACCCCAGAGTGGCCCCCATAGTGACCCCATGGTAACCCCATAGTGACCCCAGGGTGACCCCATGGTAACCCCAGAGTGACCCCATGGTAACCCCATAGTGACCCCCTTGTAACCCCACAGTAACTCCATAGTAACCCCATTGTACCACCATAGTAACCACATGGTAACCCCATAGTAACCTCATTGTCACCCCATAGTAACCCCAGTGTCCCCAGAGTAACACCGTATTAATCCCATAGTAACCCCATTGTAACCCCACTGTCACCCCATAGCAACCCCACTGTCCCCCCACAGCAACACCATAGCAACCCCATTGTCACCCCATAGTAACCCAATAGTTATCCCATTGTTACCCCATAGTAACCCCTTTGTCACCCCATAGTAACCCAATAGTTATCCCATTGTTACCCCATAGTAACCCCATTGTCACCCCATAGTAACCCAATAGTTATCCCATTGTCACCCCATAGTAACCCCTTTGTCACCCCACAGTAACCCCATTCTCCTCCTATTGTAACTCCATAGTAACCCCATTGTCACCCCATAGTAACCCAATAGTTATCCCATTGTTACCCCATAGTAACCCCTTTGTCACCCCATAGTAACCCAATAGTTATCCCATTGTTACCCCATAGTAACCCCTTTGTCACCCCATAGTAACAACCTTATCACCCTATAGCAACCACAATCGCACCCCACTGACACCCTATTGACAACCCATGGTGACAGCACGGGCACCCCATTGACACCCCGCTGTAACCCCATTGTAACCTCAGAGTAACCCCATTAGCACCCCATGGAGACCCCATAGGCACCCCATGGCCCCATAGGACGACACTCACCGGGGGTTGCCATTGACAGCACAGGTCAGCACCAAGGTGTCACCCTCCCGCAGGACACTCTGGGATGGGTGGATGCGGGCAGTGGGAGCGTCTATGGGGAGATGGGATATGGGACATGGGATGTGGACTATAGGGTATGGGGATATGGAATATGGGGAATGGGATACGGGGTATGGGGATATAGGGATATGGGGTGTGGGATATGGGGCATGGGGTATGGGATATGGGATATGGGGTATGGGACATGGGGTATGGGATATGGGATATGGGGTATGGGACATGGGGTATGGGATATGGGGCATGGGGTATGGGACATGGGGTATTGGGATAAAGGGGTATGGGGTATGGGATATGGGATATGGGGTATGGGACATGGGGTATGGGATATGGGGCAAGGGGTATGGGACATGGGGTATGGGGATAGAGGGATATGGGGTATGGGGTATGGGATATGGGATATGGGATATGGGGTATGGGGTATGGGATATGGGGTAAGGGGTATGGGGTATGGGATATGGGGCATAGCGTATGGGATATGGGATATAGGGTACAGGGTATGGGATACAGGATATGGGGTATGGGATATGGGATACAGGATATGGGCATACAGGGATATGGGATATGGAATATGGGATATAGGGATATGGGGTGTGGGATATGGGATATGGGGTATGGGGATATAGTGATATGGGGTATGGGGTATGGGATATGAGGTACAGGATATGGGGTATGGGATATGGGATACAGGATATGGGGATACAGGGATATGGGGTATGGGATACGGGGTATGGGGTATCGGATACGGGGTATGGGGATATAGGGATATGGGGTGTGGGGATATAGGGATACAGGGTATGGGGTATGGGATATGGGGTATGGGATATGGGATACAAGATACGGGGATACAGGGATATGGGGTATAGGGTATGGGATACGGGGTATGGGGATATAGGGATATGGGGTGTGGGATATGGGATAGGGGGTATGTGGTATGGGGTATGGAATACGGGGTATGGGGATATAGGGATATGGGGTATGGGGTATGGGATATGGGGTGTGGGGTACGGGGTATGGGGAGGCAGCACCAAGCTCATGGGACATAGGGCAGCCTCCAGGACTGGGTGGCATAGCCACAGGCAGGTGACATGTAACTAAATGGGGGGTGACAGCACCCATACCCCACACCCCATACCCCAACACCCTACATCCCATACCCCATATACCCCATACCCCATATACCCCACATCCCATACCCCATACCCCACATCCCATACCCCACACCCAATACCCCAACACCCTACATCCCATACCCCATACCCCAAATCCCATACCCACACCCCACACCCCATACCCCAACCCCCACCCCACATCCCAACCCCACATACCCCAACACCCAACCCCATACCCCATACCCCTACCCCATACCCCACATCCCATACCCGACACCCAATACCCCAACACCCTACATCCCATACCCCATACCCCAAATCCCATACCCCACACCACACATCCCATACCCCCTACCCCATACCCCACATCCCATACCCCACACCCCGTACCCATACCCCCTACCCCATACCCCACATCCCATACCCATAGCCCATACCCCAACACCCTGCATCCCATACCCCATATCCCATACCCCACATTCCATATCCTATATCCCATACCCCATATCTCACACCCCACACCCCATACCCAACACCCCACACCCCACATCCCACACCCCACACCCCATACCCCATATTCCATATCCTATACCCCATACCCCATATCTCACACCCCACACCCCATACCCCACACCCCACACCCCACACCCCATACCCCATACCCCATATTCCATATCCTATATCCCATACCCCATATCTCACACCCCACACCCCATACCCAACACCCCACACCCCACATCCCACACCCCACACCCCATACCCAATATTCCATATCCTATATCCCATACCCCATATCTCACACCCCACACCCCATACCCCATATCCCATACCCCACACCCCACACCCCCCACCCCACATCCCCCACCCCCCATACCCCACACCCCATACCCCATATTCCATATCCTATATCCCATACCCCATACCCCACATTCCATATCCTATATCCCATACCCCACACCCCACACCCCATACCCCATATCCCATATCCTATATCCCATACCCCATACCCCACATTCCATATCCTATATCCCATACCCCACACCCCACACCCCATACCCCATATCCCATATCCTATATCCCATACCCCATACCCCACATTCCATATCCTATATCCCATACCCCACACCCCATATTCCATATCCTATATCCCACACCCCATACCCCATATTCCATATCCTATATCCCATACCCCACACCCCATACCCCACACCCCATATTCCATATCCTATATCCCACACCCCATACCCCATATTCCATATCCTATATATACCCCACATCCCACACCCCACACCCCATATTCCATATCCTATATCCCACACCCCATACCCCATATTCCATATCCTATATCCCATCCCATACCCCACACCCCATATTCCATATCCTATATCCCACACCCCATACCCCATATTCCATATCCATATACCCCACACCCCACACCCCACACCCCATATTCCATATCCTATATCCCACACCCCATACCCCATATTCCATATCCTATATCCCATACCCCACACCCCATACCCCACACCCCATATTCCATATCCTATATCCCACACCCCATACCCCATATCCTATATCCCATACCCCACACCCCACACCCCATATCCCATACCCCATATTCCATATCCTATATCCCACACCCCACACCCCACATCCCATATCCTATATCCCATACCCCATATCTCACACCCCACATCCCATATCCTATATCCCATACCCCACACCCCACACCCCACACCCCACACCCCACATCCCATATCCTATATCCCATACCCCATATCTCACACCCCACACCCTACCCCATCCCCTCGCCAGCCCTCACACTGCACATCCAACATGTACTGGGTCTGGCGGCGCTGCCCCCGCGCCAGGGCCGGGTGCGAGGCCTCGCAGGTGACGATGGCTCCGTGATCGCGGCGCTCCACGCGGAGCCGCAGCACGTTCCGCTGCCGGAAAACCTTGCCCTGCAGCTCCCGGCTGCTGGAGCCTGCGGCGGGATGGGGGGGGAGGACAGGGACAATGGCCCAGAGCCCAGAGCCCAGAGCCCACACCCCATAGCCCATAGCCCATAGCCCATAGCCCATAGCCCATATCCCATAGCCCATAGCCCATATCCCATATCCCATATCCCATAGCCCATATCCCATATCCCATATCCCATAGCCCATAGCCCATAGCCCATATCCCATATCCCATATCCCATACCCCATATCCCATATCCCATATCCCATACCCCATATCCCATATCCCATATCTCATAGCCCACACACCATATCCCACATCCCATATCCCATACCCCATATCCCATAGCCCATATCCCATAGCCCATATCCCACACCCCATATCCCACACCCCATACCCCATATCCCATATCCCGTAGCCCACACCCCATATCCCATACCCCATAGCCCACATCCCATATCCCATACCCCATATCCCATAGCCCATTTCCCATAGCCCATATCCCACACCCCATATCCCACACCCCATACCCCATATCCCATATCCCATATCCCACACACCCCATATCCCATACCCCATATCCCACACCCCATATCCCATACCCCATATCCCATAGCCCATATCCCACACCCCATATCCCACACCCCATATCCCACACCCCATACCCCATATCCCATATCCCATATCCCATAGCCCACACCCCATATCCCATACCCCATAGCCCACATCCCATATCCCATAGCCCATATCCCATAGCCCATATCCCACACCCCATATCCCACACCCCATACCCCATATCCCATATCCCGTAGCCCACACCCCATACCCCATATCCCACACCCCATATCCCACACCCCATATCCCACACCCCATATCCCACACCCCATATCCCACACCCCATACCCCATATCCCATATCCCGTAGCCCACACCCCATATCCCATACCCCATAGCCCATACCCCATACACCATATCCCACACCCCACACCCACACCCACACCCCACACCCCACACCCCATCCCCACTGCCCCACGCCACTGCTCTCACCCGGCAGCTCCCTCCGGTCCCGGTACCAGCGCAGCGTTGCCGGGGGCCGGGCTCTTGGCACCACGCAGCTCAGCTCCAGCTCCGCTCCCTCCACCGCCGCCGTGCTCCCTCCAGCGGGTCCTCGGGGGCACTGCCGCAATGCCGGCCCATTGGGTGCCACACTGAGGCCCATTGGGTGCCATTGAGGGACACTGAGGCACTGCGGTCCCATTGAGGGGCACTGAGTCCCATTGGGGCAGCCCATTGGGTCCCATTGAGGCCCAATGGGTGCCATTGAGGAGTCCCATTGAGGGACACTGAGGCCCATTGGGTGCCATTGAGGGACACTGAGGCCCATTGGGTCCCATTGAGGGACACTGAGTCCCATTGGGTGCCATTGAGGGACACCGAGGCCCAATGGGTCCCATTGAGGGACACTGAGGCCCAATGGGTGCCATTGAGGGACACCGAGGCCCATTGGGTGCCATTGAGGGACACCGAGTCCCATTGGGTGCCATTGAGGGGCACTGAGTCCCATTGGGTGCCATTGAGGGACACTGAGTCCCACTGAGGGACACCGAGTCCCATTGAGTGCCATTGAGGGACACTGAGTCCCAATGGGTGCCATTGAGGAACACCGAGTCCCATTGAGGGACACCGAGTCCCATTGGGTGCCATTGAGGGACACTGAGTCCCATTGAGGGACACCGAGTCCCATTGGGTGCCACTGAGGGACACTGAGTCCCATTGGGTGCCATTGAGGGACACTGAGTCCCATTGAGTGCCATTGAGGGACACTGAGTCCCATTGGGTGCCATTGAGGGACACTGAGGCCCATTGGGTGCCATTGAGTCCCATTGGGTGCCATTGAGTACCACTCAGTCCCATTGGGTGCCATTGAGTCCCATTGGGTGCCATTGAGTCCCATTCAGTCCCACTGGGTGCCATTGAGTCCCACTGAGTCCCATTGAATTGTTTTCTGTCCCATTGAGTCCTACTCTGCCCCATTGAGTCCTACTCTGCCCCATTGAGTCCTACTCTGCCCCATTGAGTCCCATTGTGTCCAGTTGAGTCCCATTAACCCCCCATTGAGTCCGACTGGGTCCCATTGATTCCCACTGAGTCCCATTGAGTCGTCCTGTGCCCCATTGAGTCCCATTGAATCCCTTGAGTCCCATTGACTCCCCATTGAGTCCCACTGTGCCCCATTGAGTCCCATTGTGCCCCATTGAGTCCCATTGTGCCCCATTGAGTCCCAGTGATTCACATGGTGGCCAATTGTGTCCATTTGAGACCCATCAACTCCCATCTCCCCATTGTGTCCCATTGAGTCCCACTGACTCTCACGGTGTCCCATTGTGCCCCATCACATCCCATTGAGTCCCATGGTGTCCCATTGAGTCCCCATTGAGTCCCATGGTGTCCCATCACATCCCATTGAGTCCCATGGTGTCCCATTGAGTCCCATAGACTCCCATGTCCCCATTGTGCCCCATTGATTCCCATTGAGTCCCACTGACTCACATGGTGGCCCATTGTGTCCCATCACATCCCATTGAGTCCCATGGTGTCCCATTGAGTCCAATGGTGTCCCATTGAGTCCCATGGTGTCCCATTGATTCCCATTGAGTCCCACTGACTCACATGGTGGCCCATTGTGTCCCATCGCATCCCATTGAGTCCCATGGTGTCCCATCGACTCCCATGCCCCCATTGTGTCCCCTTGATTCCCATTGAGTCCCACTGACTCTCACGGTGTCCCATTGAGTCCCATGGTGTCCCATTGATTCCCATTGAGTCCCACTGACTCACATGGTGGCCCATTGTGTCCCATCGCATCCCATTGAGTCCCACTGACTCCCATGGTCTCCCATTGTGTACCATTGATTCCCATTGACTCCCATGGTGTCCCATTGTGTCCATTGTGTCCCATTGATTCCCATGTTGTCCCATTGAGTCCCACTGACTCCCATGGTGTCCCACTGTGTCCCATTGATTCCCACTGACTCCCATGGTGTCCTATTGATCCCCATTGTGTCCCATTGAGTCCCACTGATTCCCATGTTGTCCCATTGAGTCCCACTGACTCCCATGGTCTCCCATTGTGTCCTATTGATCCCCATTGACTCCCATGGTGTCCCACTGTGTCCCATTGATTCCCATTGAATCCCATGGTCTCCCATTGTGTCCTATTGATCCCCATTGACTCCCACTGTGGCCCATTGATTCACGTTGACTCCCATGGGGTCCCGTTGAGTCCCATTGTGCCCCATTGAGTCCCACTGACTCCCATGGTCTCCCCTTGTGTCCTATTGATTCCCATTGACTCCCATGGTGTCCCATTGAGTCTCATTGACACCCATTGTGAACCATTGATTCACGTTGACTCCCACGGGGTCCCGTTGCATCCTATTGTGTCCCAATGTGTCCCATTGAGTCCCATTGTGTCCTATTGATTCCCATTGACTCCCATGGTGTCCCATTGAGTCCCATTGATTCCCATTGACTCCCATGGTGTCCCATTGAGTCCCATTGTGTCCTATTGATTCCCATTGACACCCATTGTGTCCTGTTGATTCCCATTGACTCCCTTGGTGTCCTATTGATCCCCATTGACTCCCATGGTGTCCCATTGAGTCTCATTGACACCCATTGTGTACCATTGATTCACGTTGACTCCCATGGGGTCCTGTTGCACCCTATTGTGTCCCATGGTGTCCCATTGATTCCCATTGATTCCCATTGACTCCCATGGTGTCCCATTGACTCCCATTGTGTCCTATTGATTCCCATTGACTCCCTTGGTCTCCCATTGTGTCCTATTGATTCCCATTGACTCCCATTGTGGCCCATTGAGTCTCATTGACTCCCATTGTGTACCATTGATTTACGTTGACTCCCATGGGGTCCCGTTGAGTCCTATTGCGTCCCATGGTGTCCAATTGAGTCCTACTGATTCCCATTGACTCCCATGGTGTCCCATTGATTCCCATTGACTCCCATGGGGTCCCGTTGAGTCCCCATTGATTCCCATTGACTCCCATGTTGTTCCATTGAGTCCCAATGACTCCCATGGTGTCCTATTGATTCCCATTGACTCCCATGGTGTCCCATTGTGTCCTATTGATTCCCATTGAGTCCCATTGATTCCCACTGACTCCCATGGTCTCCCATTGTGTCCTATTGATTCCCATTGAGTCCCATTGATTCCCACTGACTCCCATGGTCTCCCATTGTGTACCATAGATTCCCATTGACTCCCATGGTGTCCCATTGACTCCCATGGGGTCCCGTTGAGTCCCCATTGATTCCCATTGACTCCCATGTTGTTCCATTGAGTCCCAATGTGTCCCACGGTGTCCCATTGTGTCCTATTGATTCCCATTGACTCCCATGGTGTCCCATTGTGTCCTATTGATTTCCCATTGATTTCCACTGACTCCCATGGTCTCCCATTGTGTACCATAGATTCCCATTGACTCCCATGGTGTCCCATTGACTCCCATGGGGTCCCGTTGAGTCCCCATTGATTCCCATTGACTCCCATGTTGTTCCATTGAGTCCCAATGTCTCCCACGGTGTCCCATTGTGTTCTATTGATTCCCATTGACTCCCATGGTGTCCCATTGTGTCCTATTGATTCCCATTGAGCCCCATTGATTCCCACTGACTCCCATGGTCTCCCATTGTTTACCATAGATTCCCATTGACTCCCATGGTGTCCTATTGATTCCCATTGTGTCCCATTGAGTCCCACTGACTCCCATTGTGGCCCAGTGTGTGTGCCATTGAGTCTCATTTACTCCCATTGTGTCCTATTGATTCCCATTGACTCCCATTGTGGCCTAGTGTGTGCCATTGAGTCCCATTGACTCCCATGGTGTCCCATTGTGTCCTATTGATTCCCATTGAGTCCCACTGACTCCCATGGTCTCCCATTGTGTCCCATTGATCCCCATTGACTCCCATGGTGTCCCATTGATTCCCATTGACTCCCATGGTCTCCCATTGTGTCCTATTGATTCCCATTGACTCCCATTGTGTACCCTTGACTCCCATGGGGTCCCATTGATTCCCATTGACTCCCATTGTGTCCCATTGACTCCCATTGTGTACCCTTAACTCCCATGGGGTCCCATTGAGTCCCATTGACTCCCATGGGGTCCCATTGAGTCCCATTGTGTCCCATTGATTCCCATTGACTCCCATGGGGTCCCATTGAGTCCCATTGTGCCCCATTGATTCCCATTGACTCCCATGGGTTCCCATTGACTCCCATTGTGCCCCATTGACTCCCATTGTATACCCTTGACTCCCATGGTGTCCCATTGAGTCCCATTGATTCCCATTGACTCCCATGGGGTCCCATTGAGTCCCATTGTGTCCCATTGATTCCCATTGACTCCCATGGGTTCCCATTGACTCCCATTGTGCCCCATTGACTCCCATTGTGTACCCTTGACTCCCATGATGTCCCATTGAGTCCCATTGATTCCCATTGACTCCCATGGGGTCCCATTGAGTCCCATTGTGTCCCATTGATTCCCATTGACTCTCATGGGTTCCCATTGACTCCCATTGTGCCCCATTGACTCCCATTGTGTACCCTTGACTCCCATGGTGTCCCATTGAGTCCCATTGATTCCCATTGACTCCCATGGGGTCCCATTGAGTCCCATTGTGTCCCATTGATTCCCATTGACTCCCATGGGGTCCCATTGACTCCCATTGTGCCCCATTGACTCCCATTGTGTACCCTTGACTCCCATGGTGTCCCATTGAGTCCCATTGATTCCCATTGACTCCCATGGGGTCCCATTGAGTCCCATTGTGTCCCATTGATTCCCATTGACTCCCATGGGTTCCCATTGACTCCCATTGTGCCCCATTGACTCCCATTGTGTACCCTTGACTCCCATGATGTCCCATTGAGTCCCATTGATTCCCATTGACTCCCATGGGGTCCCATTGAGTCCCATTGTGTCCCATTGATTCCCATTGACTCCCATGGGTTCCCATTGACTCCCATTGTGCCCCATTGACTCCCATTGTGTACCCTTGACTCCCATGATGTCCCATTGAGTCCCATTGATTCCCATTGACTCCCATGGGGTCCCATTGACTCCCATTGTGCCCCATTGACTCCCAGCTCTTACCCAGCACGGTGAGGGTGGCGATCTGGTGGTGGGTGGCCTCGGTGTACAGCTGGCAGTAGTAACCACCCTCGTCCTCCAACCGGGCCCGCGCCAGGCGCAGCCGCAGCCGCCGCCGGCTGAACTCCACCAGCTGGAACCGCTCGTCCTTCAGCGCTGCGGGCACAGGGCCGGGGGGTCACCCATGGCGTTCTAGGGGCACCCCACGGGGTTCTAGGGGCACCTCATGGGGTTCTAGGGGCACCCTATGGGGTTATGTGGGCATCCTATGGGGTTATGGGGATGCCCTATGGGGTCATGTGGGCAATCCATGGGGTTATAAGGGCACCCCATGGAGTCATGCGGGCACCCTATGGGGTTCTATGGGCAACCTATGGGGTTCTATGAATACCCTATGGGGTTCTATGGGCACCCCATGGCGTTATATGGGTACCCTATGGGGTTCTATGGGCACCCCATGGGGTTTTAACGGTACTCTATGGGGTTATATGGTCAACCTATGGGGTTATGTAGTCACCCTATGGGGTTATGTGGGCAATCCATGGAGTCATGCGGGCACCCTATGGGGTTCTATGGGCAACCTATGGGGTTCTATGAATACCCTATGGGGTTCTGTGGGCACCCCATGGCGTTATATGGGTACCCTATGGGGTTCTATGGGCACCCCATGGGGTTCTACAGGTACTCTATGGGGTTATATGGCCAACCTATGGGGTTATGTAGTCACCCTATGGGGTTACGTGGGCAATCCATGGAGTCATGCGGGCACCCTATGGAGTTCTATGGGCAATCTATGGGGTCCTATGGGCACTCCATGGCGTTCTACAGGTACTCTATAGGGTTCTATGGTCACCCTATGGGGTTATGTGGACAATCTATGGGGTTATAAGGGCACCCCATGGAGTCATGTGGGCACCCTATGGGGTTCTACGTGTACTCTATGGGGTTGTATGGTCACCCTATGGGGTCATATGGGCACCCCATGGGGTTCTACAGGCACTCTATGGGGTTATATGGGTACCCTATGGGGTTACATGGGCACCCCATGGGGTTATACGGGCACTCTATGGGGTTATGTGGGCAATCTATGGGGTTATAAGGGCACCCCATGGAGTAATTAGGGCACCCTGTGGGGTTCTATGGGCACCCTAAGGGCTTATATAGGCACCTCATGGGGTTCTATGGGCACCCTATGGGGTTCTATGGGCACCCTATGGGGTTACATGGGCACCCTATGGGGTTATATGGGCACCCTATGGGGTTACATGGGCACCCTATGGGGTTATATGGGCACCCTATGGGGTTATATGGGTACCCTATGGGGTTACATGGGCACCCTATGGGGTTATATGGGCACCCTATGGGGTTATATGGGTACCCTATGGGGTTACATGGGCACTCTATGGGGTTATATGGGTACCCTATGGGGTTACATGGGCACCCTATGGGGTTATATGGGCACCCTATGGGGTTATATGGGTACCCTATGGGGTTACATGGGCACTCTATGGGGTTATATGGGTACCCTATGGGGTTACATGGGCACCCCTTGTGGGGGACACAGCCAACTTATGGGGTCCTACAGCCACGCCGTGGGGACCTGTGGCCACCATAGGGACATTGTAGGGCCCTGTGGTCACCCTTTGGACACCGTGGCCACCCCAAGGACCCCATTCCCCCCATTGCCCCATAGCGCCCATTCCCCCCATAACCCGCCTTATCCCCATGGTGCCCATGACCCCCATAGCCTCTGTTGCCCCATTGGCCATTACCCCCATTATCCCCATTACCCGCATTGCCCACATAGCCCCCATTGCCCCCATTGCCCCCCTTATCCCCATTGCTCCCATTACCCCCATTGCCCCTGTTATCCCCATTACCCCATAGCCCCCATTGCCCCCATTACCCCCATTACACCATAGCCCCCATCACCCCCATTACCCCCATAACCCCCACTACCCCCATTCACCCCCCCGTTACCCCATCACCCCCATCATGCCCATTACCCCATAGCCCCCATCACCCCCATTACCCCATCAACCCCCGTTACCCCATCACCCCCATCACTACCATTACCCCATAGCCCCCATCACCCCCATTACCCCCATTACCCCATCACCCCCATTACCCCATACCCCCCATTACCCCCATTACCCCCCATCCCCCACCCCCATTACCCCCCATTTCCCCCATTCCCCCCATTACCCCACTGCCCCCATTCCCCCTATTGCCCCCATTACCCCCATTATCCCATTGACCCCCATTACCCCATTGAACCCCATTACCCCCATTACCCCATTGACCCCCATTACCCCCATTACCCCCATTACCCCATTGCCCCCCATTGCACCCCATTACCCCATTACCCCCATTACCCCCATTACCCCATTGCCCCCCATTACCCCCCATTACCCCCATTACCCCCATTACCCCCATTACCCCCCATTACCCCATTACCCCCATTACCCCCATTACCCCCACTGACCCCATTACCCCCCATTACCCCCATTACCCCCATTGCCCCCCATAGACCCCCATTACCCCCCATTACCCCCATTACCCCCATTACCCCCATTACCCCCCATTACCCCCATTACCCCCCATTGCCCCCATTGTCCCCATTGCCCCCATTACTCCCCACTGCCCTGTTACCCCATTGCCCCCATTACTCCCCATTGCCCCATTACCCCTCATCGCCCCCATTGCCCCCATATCCCCCATTACCCCCATTACCCCATTACCCCCATTCACCCCCATTACCCCATTACCCCCATTACCCCCATAGCCCCCCATTACCCCCATAGCCCCCATCACCCCCATTACCCCATAACCCCCATTACCCCATAGCCCCCATCACCCCCATTACCCCATAACCCCCATCACCCCCATTACCCCATAACCCCCGTTACCCCCATTGCCCCCATAACCCTCACTACCCCCGTTACCCCCATTACCCCATAGACCCCGTTACCCCATAGCCCCCATCACCCCCATTACCCCATAACCCCCATTACCCCATCACCCCCATCACCCCCATTACCCCATAACCCCCATTACCCCATAGCCCCCATCACCCCCATTACCCCATAGCCCCCATAACCCCCATTACCCCATCACCCCCATTACCCCATAGCCCCCATAACCCCCAATAACCCCCATAGCCCCCATAACCCCCATAACCCCCATCACCCCCATCACCCCATAACCCCCGTTACCCCATAAGCCCCGTTACCCCACGGCCCTCACCGCGGGTGCCATTGAAGAACAGCGTTTGCCGCGCGGGGTTCTGGATGACCACGATGGAGCCGTCGTAGTGGTGCAGGTGACACGTGATCTCCGCCGTGCCGCCCTCCAGCACCGTCACGTTCTCGGCCTGCACCTCCTGCCCGTGGCCTGCAACGGGAACGGGAAGTGTGGGGCGGGGTTGGGGGGGGTGTGGGGTGTGGGGTGTGGGGGGTATATGGGGTATGGGGGGTATGGGGTGTGGGATATGGGATATGGGGTGTGGGGTATGGGGTATGGGGGGTATATGGGGTATGTGGGGTATGGGGGGTATGGGGTGTGGGATATGGGGTATGGGGTGTGGGGTATGGGGGGTATATGGGGTATGGGGTGTGGGATATGGGATATGGGGTGTGGAGTATGGGATATGGGATATGGGGTATGGGGTGTGGGGTATGGGGTATGTGGGGTATGGGGTATATGGGGTATGGTGTATGGGGGGTATATGGGGTATGGGATATGGGGTGTGGGGTATGGGATATGGGGGGTATATGGGGTATGGGGTGTGGGATATGGGGTGTGGGATATGGGATATGGGGGGTATATGGGGTATGG
>NW_026635411.1:5000-10000 GCF_028554395.1 Pezoporus wallicus
AATAAAGCATGTTCAAGAGCATTCTAATGACCCACAGAGGTTCTCAACCCTAACCCTAACCCTAACCCTAACCCTAACCCTAACCCTAACCCTAACCCATTCCTCCCCTGTAACTGCAACAAAGTGAGTGTAATACTATATATATAGATATATAGGAAAACACAGTAAACATAACAAAGTGAGCAAAATAAAGCATGTTCAAGAGCATTCTAATGACCCACAGAGGTTCTCAACCCTAACCTAACCCTAACCCTAACCCTAACGCTAATCCTAAATTTAACCCATTTCTCCCCTGTAACAGTAACAAAGTGAGTGTAATACTATATATATAGATATATAGGAAAACACAGTAAACGTAACAAAGTGAGCAAAATAAAGCATGTTCAAGAGCATTCTAATGACCCACAGAGGTTCTCAACCCTAACCCTAACCCTAACCCTAACCCTAACCCTAACCCTAACCCTAACCCTAACCCTAACCCTAACCCTAATCCTAACTCATTTCTCCCCTGTAACTGTAACAAAGTGAGTGTAATACTATATATATAGATATATAGGAAAACACAGTAAACATAACAAAGTGAGCAAAATAAAGCATGTTCAAGAGCATTCTAATGACCCACAGAGGTTCTCAAGCCTAACCCGACCCCTAACCCTAACCCTAGCTCAGACCCTAACCCTAACCCTAACCCTAACCCTAACCCTAACCCATTTCTCCCCTGTAACTGTAACAAAGTGAGTGTAATACTATATATATATATATATATATATAGGAAAACACAGTAAACGTAACAAAGTGAGCAAAATAAAGCATGTTCAAGAGCATTCTAATGACCCACAGAGGTTCTCAACCCTAACCCTAACCCTAACCCTAACCCTAACCCTAACCCTAACCCTAACCCTAACCCTAACCCTAACCCTAACCCTAACCCATTCCTCCCCTGTAACTGCAACAAAGTGAGTGTAAATAAAGAGTGTTCAAGAGCATTCTAATGACCCACAGAGGTTCCCAACCCTAACCCTAACCCCAACCCTAACCCTAACCCTAACACTAAGCCTAACCCAAAGTGAGCAAAATAAAGCATGTCCAAGAGCATTCTAATGACCCACAGAGGTTCTCAACCCTAACCCTAACCCAAAAAGGTTTCATTCAAATGCACTTTCATGTATGACAGTGAGCAGTGAAAGCAATGATGGAGGCACTGTTGCAAAGCTGCCTGTGTGCTGAAGAGGCCCAGCACTAGCTTTCCCTCCTGGCCCTTCTGCCCTGGGAGCGGATGCCAAATGTTTATTCTGTGCTGTGTGGCTGCGCAGCAATCCTAACCCTAGCCCTAAGCCTAAACTTAAACCTAACCCTAACCCCTAACGCTAACCCTAACCCTAACCCTAACCCTAACCCAAAACCTAACTCTAACCCTAACCCTAACCCTAACCCACTTCTCCCCGGTAACTGTAACAAAGTGAGTGTAATACTATATATATAGATATATAGGAAAACACAGTAAACGTAACAAAAGTGAGCAAAAGAAAGCATGTTCAAGAGCATTCTAATGACCCACAGAGGTTCTCAAGCCTAACCCTAACCCTAACCCTTACCCTATCCCGTTTCTCCCCTGGAACTGTAACAAAGTGAGTATAATACTATATATATAGATATATAGGAAAACACAGTAAACGTAACAAAGTGAGCAAAATAAAGCATGTTCAAGAGCATTTTAATGACCCACAGAGGTTGTCAACCCTAACCCTAACCCTAACCCTAACCCTAACCCTAACCCTAACCCTAGCCCTATCACTAACCCTAACCCTAACCCTTACCCCAACCCTAACCCACTTCTCCCCTGTAACTGTAACAAAGTGAGCGTAATACTATATATATAGATATATAGGAAAACACAGTAAACGTAAGAAAGAGAGCAAAATAAAGCATGTTCAAGAGCATTCTAAAGACACACAGTGGTTCTCAACCCTAAGCCTAACCCTAAGCCTAACCCTAACCCTAACCCTAACCCTAACCCTAACTCTAACCCTAACCCTAACCCTAACCTTAACCCGTTTCTCCCCTGTAACTGTAACAAAGTGAGTGTAATACTATATATATAGATATATAGGAAAACACAGTAAACGTAACAAAGTGAGCAAAATAAAGCATGTTCAAGAGCATTCTAATGACCCACAGAGGTTCTCAACCCTAACCCTAACCCTAACCCTAACCCTAACCCTAACCCTAACCCTAACCCTAACCCATTTCTCCCATTTCTCCCCTGTAACTGTAACAAAGTGAGTGTAATACTATATATATAGATATATAGGAAAACACAGTAAACGTAACAAAGTGAGAAAAATAAAGCATGTTCAAGAGCATTCTAATGACCCACAGAGGTTCTCAACCCTAACCCTAACCCTAACCCTAACCCTAACCCTAACCCTAACCCTAACCCTAACCCTAACCCTAACCTAAACCCTAACCCTAACCAAAACCACTAACCCCTAACCCTAACTGTAACCCCCGAACCCTAACCCTAACCCTAACACTAACCCTAACCCTAAACTATTTCTCCCCTGTAACTGTAACAAAGTAAGTGCAATAGTATATATATAGATATATAGGAAAACACAGTGAACGTAACAAAGTGAGCAAAATAAAGAGTGTTCAAGAGCATTCTAATGACCCACAGAGGTTCCCAACCCTAACCCTAACCCTAACCCTAACCCTAATACTAAGCCTAACCCAAAGTGAGCAAAATAAAGCATGTCCAAGAGCATTCTAATGACCCACAGAGGTTCTCAACCCTAACCCTAACCCAAAAAGGTTTCATTCAAATGCACTTTCATGTATGACAGTGAGCAGTGAAAGCAATGATGGAGGCACTGTTGCAAAGCTGCCTGTGTGCTGAAGAGGCCCAGCACTAGCTTTCCCTCCTGGCCCTTCTGCCCTGGGAGCGGATGCCAAATGTTGATTCTGTGCTGTGTTGCTGAGCAGCAATCCTAACCCTAGCCCTAAGCCTAAACTTAAACCTAACCCTAACCCCTAACGCTAACCCTAACCCTAACCCTAACCCTAACCCAAAACCTAACTCTAACCCTAACCCTAACCCTAACCCACTTCTCCCCGGTAACTGTAACAAAGTGAGTGTAATACTATATATATAGATATATAGGAAAACACAGTAAACGTAACAAAGTGAGCAAAAGAAAGCATGTTCAAGAGCATTCTAATGACCCACAGAGGTTCTCAAGCCTAACCCTAACCCTAACCCTTACCCTATCCCGTTTCTCCCCTGGAACTGTAACAAAGTGAGTATAATACTATATATATAGATATATAGGAAAACACAGTAAACGTAACAAAGTGAGCAAAGTAAAGCATGTTCAAGAGCATTTTAATGACCCACAGAGGTTGTCAACCCTAACCCTAACCCTAACCCTAACCCTAACCCTAACCCTAACCCTAACCCTAACCCTAACCCTAACCCTATATATATAGATATATAGGAAAACACAGTAAACGTAACAAAGTGAGCAAAATAAAGCATGTTCAAACCCTTACCCCAACCCTAACCCACTTCTCCCCTGTAACTGTAACAAAGTGAATGTAATACTATATATATAGATATATAGGAAAACACAGTAAACGTAACAAAGTGAGCAAAATAAAGCATGTTCAAGAGCATTCTAATGACCCACAGAGGTTCTCAACCCTAACCCTAAGCCTAACCCTAACCCTAACCCTAACCCTAACCCTAACCCTAACCCATTTCTCCCCTGTAACTGTAACAAAGTGAGTGTAATACTATATATATAGATATATAGGAAAACACAGTAAACATAACAAAGTGAGCAAAATAAAGCATGTTCAAGAGCATTCTAATGACCCACAGAGGTTCTCAACCCTAACCCTACCCCTAACCCTAACCCTAACCCTAACCCTAACCCTAACCCTAACCCTAACCCAAAACCTAACCCTAAACCTAACTCGAAGTCATTTCTGCCCTGTAACTGTAACAAAGTGGGTGTAATACTATATATATAGATATATAGGAAAACACAGGAAACATAACAAAGTGAGCAAAATAAAGCATGTTCAAGAGCATTCTAATGACCCACAGAGGTTCTCAACCCTAACCCTAACCCTAACCCTAACCCTAACCCTTTTCTCCCCTGCAACTGTAACAAAGTGAGTGGAATACTATATATATAGATATATAGGAAAACACAGTAAACGTAACAAAGTGAGCAAAATAAAGCATGTTCAAGAGCATTCTAATGACCCACAGAGGTTCTTCTAACCCTAACCCTAACCCTAACCCTAACCCTAACCCTAACCCTAACCCTAACCCTAACCCATTTCTCCCCTGTAACTGTAACAAAGTGAGTGTAATACTATATATATAGATATATAGGAAAACACAGTAAACATAACAAAGTGAGCAAAATAAAGCATGTTCAAGAGCATTCTAATGACCCACAGAGGTTCTCAACCCTAAACCTAACCCTAAACCTAACCCTAACCATAACCCTAACCCATTTCTCCCCTGTAACTGTAACAAAGTGAGTGTAATAATATATATAGAGATATATAGGAAAACACAGTAAACATAACAAAGTGAGCAAAATAAAGCATGTTCAAGAGCATTCTAATGACCCACAGAGGTTCCCAACCCTAACCCTAACCCAAACCCTAACCCTAACCCTAACCCAAAACCTAACCCTAAACCTAACTCGAACTCATTTCTCCCCTGTAACTGTAACAAAGTGTGTGTAATACTATATATATAGATATATAGGAAAACACAGTAAACGTAACAAATTGAGCAAAATAAAGCATGTTCAAGAGCATTCTAATGACCCACAGAGGTTCTCAACCCTAAATCTATCCCTAAAACTAACCCTAACCCTAACCCTAACCCATTTCTCCTCTGTAACTGTAACAAAGTGAGTGTAACACTATATATATAGATATATAGGACAACACAGGAAACATAACAAAGTGAGCATAGA
>NW_026635412.1:0-1674 GCF_028554395.1 Pezoporus wallicus
ACAAGTGGTGGGGAGCATCTACAAGTGGTGGGGAGCACCCACAAGTGATGGGGAGCATCCACAAGTGGTGGGGAGCACCCACAAGTGATGGGGAGCACCCACAAGTGATGGGGAGCATCCACAAGTGATGGGGAGCACCCACAAGTGGTGGGAGCACCCACAAGTGGTGGGGAGCATCCCACAAGTGATGAGGGCACACAAGTAGTGGGGAGCACCTACAAGTGGTAGGGAGCATCCACAAGTGATGGGGAGCACCCACGGGTAATGGGGAGCACATATCAGTGGTGGGGAGCATCCACAAGGTTCTAGGAGCATCCAAACGTGACAGAGAGCACCCACAAGTGAGAAGGAGCACCCATGGGTGATGGGAGCACCCAGTAGTGATGGGGAGCGTCCACGAGTGAAGGGCAGCACCCGCAAGTGATGAGGAGCATATATAAGTGAAGGGCAGCACCCACAGGGGATGGCAGCACTCATGGGTGATGGCAGCACCCACAACTGATGGGAAACACCCGCTAGTGATGGGGAGCATCCATAAGTGAGGGGCAGCACCCACAGGGGATGGCAGCACCCACAACTGATAAGAAGCACCCGCTAGTGATGGGGAGCATCCATAAGTGAGGGGCAGCACCCCACGGGGGATGGCAGTAGTGATGGGAGCACCCACAACTGATGGGAAGCACTACTGATGGGGAGCATCAATAAGTGAAGGGCAGCACCTACAGGGATGGCAGCACCCACTAGTGACGGGAGCACCCACAACTGATGGGAAGCACCCACTAATGATGAGGAGCACCCATAGCTGAAGGGCAGCACCCCCGGGTGACGGCAGCACCCACAACTGATAGGAAGCACCCACGAGTGATGAGGAGCATCCACAACTAATGGCAGCACCCATGGGTGACGGGAGCACCCACTAGTGATGAGGAGCACCCATAGGTGAAGGGCAGCACCCATGGGTGACGGCAGCACCCACAACTGATAGGAAGCACTCACTAGTGATGAGGGGCATCCACGACTAATGGCAGCACCCATGGGTGACGGGAGCACCCACAACTGATAGGAAGCACCACTAGTGATGGGGGCATCCACAACTAATGGCAGCACCCATGGGTGATGGGAGCACCCACAACTGATAGGAAGCACCCACTAATGATGAGGAGCATCCACAACTAATGGCAGCACCCATGGGTGATGGCAGCACCCCAACTGATGGAAGTGATGAGGAGCATCCACAACTAATGGCAGCACCCATGGGTGATGGGAGCACCCACAACTAGGAAGCACCCACTAACGATGGGGAGCACCCATAGGTGAAGGGCAGCACCCATGGGTGATGGGAGCACCCACAACTGATAGGAAGCACCCACGAGTGATGAGGAAGCACCCACAACGATAATGAAGGGCAGCACCCATGGGTGATGGGAGCACCCATGGGTGATGGGGGGAGTATGAGTGATGGGGGCACCCATGGGTGATGGGAGCACCCACTGATAGGAAGCACCCACTAACGATGGGAGCACCCATAGGTGAAGGGCAGCTCCCATGGGTGATGGGAGCTGATAGGAAGACCCACAACTGATGGGAAGCACCCACTAACGATGAGGAGCACCCATAGGTGAAGGGCAGCACCCATGGGTGATGGGAGCACCCACAACTGATAGGAAGCACCCA
>NW_026635414.1:0-1663 GCF_028554395.1 Pezoporus wallicus
TGATGTGGGGGAGTGGTGGACATTGTCTACCTGGATTTCTCTAAGGCTTTCAATCCAGTTTCCTACAGCCTCCTCCTAGAGAATCTGATACGTTATGGTATAGACAAGTGGTCTCTGCAGTGGGTGGGGAACTGGCTGACAGGCTGCATCCAGAGGGTGGTGGCAAATAGCTCCTTTTCAGACTGGCGACCTGTCCCTAGTGGGGTCCCCCCGGGGATCAATGCTGGACCCAACGCTGTTTAATACCTTCATAAATGATCTGGAAGATGGGCTCAAATGTATCCTGACCAAGTTTGCTGATGATACCACACAGAGTGGGGAAGTAGATGCTTTGGAAGGGAGAGCCACCCTGCAGGATGACCTGGAGAGGCTGGAAGAGTGGCTAACACGAACTTTATGAAGTTCAACAAAGACAAGGGTAAGGTCTTGCACCTGGGAAAACACAATAAAAGAGTGCAGCACAGGCTGGGATCTACACGGCTGGGCAGCAGCTCTGTGGAAATGGACCTGAGGGTCCTGGTGGACAACAAGCTCAATATGAGTGAACAGTGTGCTGTTGCTGTGGCAAAGAGAGCCAACAGGATGCCGGGTTACATCAACAAGGGCATCACCAGCAGAGATAAAGATGTCATTATCCAACTCTACTCAGCACTTGTCACGCTGCACCTGGAGTAATGTGTTCAGTTTGGGTCACCACTACGCAAAAAGATGCGGACAGGCTGGAGAGGGTCCAGAGAAGGGCTACAAAGACGACTAAAGGACTGGGAAGCCCGCAGCATGAGGGGGATAAACAGAAGACAGAGATTCCCTCTTTACAGGGTATCACATGGAAAAGACAAGAGGTAATGGGTACAAGTTACTCCTGTGGAGATTCCGGTTGGACACTAGAGGATAATTTTTCACAATGAGAACAATCAGCCACTGGAATAGCATCCCCAAGGAAACAGTGGATTCCTCAACACGGACACTTTAAGATTAGGCTGGGTAGCATGCTGGGACATCTAGTCTAGATCATGCTTTGCCTAGAATGGTTGGACCAGATGATCCCTGAGGTCCCTCCCAACCTGGGATTCTACGATTCTGTGATTGTCTGAGAAGCCAGGTCTGTTGGGAGGTGATGGGGTTCACCGACCAAGTGGGGCAAGAGTGTCTTTGCCAACAAGCTGGCCAGGCTTATAAGGAGGGCTTAAAACTAGATTTAGTGGGAAAAGGAGATGGAGTTTTCAGCACCAGACAAGAGCCAAGGGCTGCTGATGGATTGGGAATCAACAGGGAAATGCCTGAGAAACGCCACAAAGAAATTAGGGCGTCTTCCTCTAAAAGATTACATGGTCAATAGGCCCACTAAAGTGCCTCTATAACAATGCACGCAGCATGGGTAACAAACAGGAGGGCTTGGAAACCATTGTGCAGCTGGAAAGCTATGATCTAATCGCTATTGCTGAAATGTGGTGGGACAAACCACACGCCAGGAGTGCTGCAATTGATGACTATAAACCATTCAAAAGGGGCAGGCAATGAAAGAGCCTGGGGGGGGGTGGGGGTGGGCATCTGTGTAAAAGGATGGATTGACTGCAGAGAGCTGCCGTTGAAAATGAACAGATTGAGAACTTGTCGATAAAAATAAAGGAACAGCCAACAAAGGAAACCTTGTGGTTGGTGT
>NW_026635415.1:0-1651 GCF_028554395.1 Pezoporus wallicus
ACCAGGGGGGCTTTGGGGGGTACAGATGGGCTTTGGGGGGATACAGGGGTGCTGTGGGAGGGTACAGGGGGCTTTGGGGAGGTACAGGAGTGCTTTGGTGGGTACCAGCGGGGCTTTGGGGGTACTGGGGTGCTTTGGTGGGTACCAGGGGGGCTTTGGTGGGGTACAGGAGTGTTTTGGGGGTGTATGGGGGTGCTTACTGAGGTCCTTTGTGGGGTCCCTTCCCTCACTGCCTTTCTCCCCTCCACAGACCCTCCACCAACTGATGGTGATGCCGGTGCCACGCCGCCGGGGCCTCTCAATAAAGACCCAAGCACTCTGGTACCCTGGTGTGGGGCTGAGCTCTGGTGGGTCCCCATCAACCCAGGATGGGATAAGGGGCCACCAGTGCTGCCTTTGGGCTCATTCCTGGTTTTCCAGCTAAGGAAAAAGGGGATTTCTGCCCCAAAGTGGGTGTCGTTCCCCCCCCCCCTTTATGGTGGCACCCAGGGTTCTCTCCTGTCTCCCTTCATGGTGCCACCGCAGGGTCGCATCCTGCCCCTCTTTGGGGTCATTATTGGGGGGGGGACACAGAGGAGCTCCCAACTCCTACCTGAACCCATTGTGGCAGCATGGAAAAGTGGGAAGAGCCCAGTTCCCCCAAGCACAGCCACAAGCAAGTCCTTCCAAGCCATGTATTGCACAGCAATAGGGCCGGGGTGGCGTGTGGGGTCGGGTCCCGATCCCGATCCCGGTCCCTCAGCGCTTCCCCTTCCTGGCACATCCCAGCCTCTGGAATATGGTTTTCCCCTTGGGCAGCAGCTTCCTTTGGGCCCTGGGAGGGTTGGAAGCGGTGGGATGCTCCGGTGGGATGCGGCGCCGGCGCTTGCGGAGCCGGGCAGGCGCGATGGGGAGACGCTTCCTCTTGTTGGGGTTGGGGAACAGGTCTTGAAGGGGGGGGGAAGCAAAGGGGGGGTCAGTGTAAAGGGGGGGGTCAGCATAAAAGGGGGTCAGTATAAAGGGGGATCCCTATAAAGGGTAACGGGTGGGTCACCATAAAAGGGGGGGTCACTGTAAAAGGGGGGTCAGTATAAAGGGTCCCTATAAAGGGGGGGTCAGTATAAAGGGGGTCAGTATAAAGGGGGGTCACTATAAAGGGGGTCAGTATAAAGGGGGGGTCACTATAAAGGGGTCAGTGTAAAGGGGGGTCACTATAAAGGGGTCAGTATAAAGGGGGGTCACTATAAAGGGGGTCAGTATAAAGGGGGGTCACTATAAAGGGGGTCAGTATAAAGGGGGGGTCACTATAAAGGGGTCAGTGTAAAGGGGGGGTCACTATAAAGGGGTCAGTATAAAGGGGGGGTCACTATAAAGGGTCAGTATAAAGGGGGGTCAGTGTAAAGGGGGGGTCACTATAAAGGGGGGGTCAGTATAAAGGGGGGGTCCCTATAAAGGGGGGTCACTATAAAGGGGTCAGTGTAAAGGGGGGGTCACTATAAAGGGGGTCAGTATAAAGGGGGGTCACTATAAAGGGGGTCAGTATAAAGGGGGGTCACTATAAAGGGGGTCAGTATAAAGGGTCAGTATAAAGGGGGGGTCACTATAAAGGGGGTCAGTATAAAGGGGGGTCACTATAAAGGGGTCAGTGTAAAGGGGGGGTCACTATAAAGGG
>NW_026635416.1:0-1665 GCF_028554395.1 Pezoporus wallicus
AAATATGGGGATGGGGATGGGGATGGGGATGGGTCCCCAGCCCCAGCCCCCATCCCCTTGTCCCCTCAGGTCACCCTGAGCTGTCTTCAAGCCAGCTCGGCTGCCGGGCATCCGTGCGAGGTGGACCCTGCGCTGGTCAATGTCTCGCTGGCAGAGATGGGGTACTGATGGGTGCTGCTGGGTGCTCCTGGGTGCTGCTGGGTGCTGCTGGGGGGCTGCTGGGTGCTGCTGGGTGCTCTGGGTGCTGCTGGTGGTGCTGGGTGCTGATGGGTGCTGATGGGTATCACTGGGTGCTGATGGGTATCACTGGGCACTGCCTGGTGCCACTGGGTGCTGCTGGGTACCACTGGGTGCTGATGGGTACTGCTGGGTGCTGCTGGGTGCAGCTGGGTACCACTGGGTGCGGCTGGGTGCTGCTGGGGGCTGCTGGGTGCTGCTGGGTGCTGCTGGGTACCACTGGGTGCTGCTGGGTGCTGCTGGGTGCTGCTGGGGGCTGCTGGGTGCTGCTGGGGGCTGCTGGGGCTGCTGGTGGTGTTGGGTGCTTCTGGGTGCTGATGGGTACATGGGTTCTGATGGGTATCACTGGGTGCTGATGGGTTCTGCTGGGTGCTGATGGGTACTGCTGGGTATCATTGGGTACTGCTGGGTACCACTGGGTGCTGATGGGTGCCGCTGGGTACCACTGGGTATCACTGGGTGCCACTGCTGGGTGCCACTGGGCATCACTGGGTACCTCTGGGTACCACTGGGTGCCACCCGGGGGTGCTGCCCCGTCCGTGCCCCCATGTCCCCATGGGGGGTCACTGTCCCCCCAGCTGGTTCCTCCCCAGAGGAGCAGTCCAGGCTCTGCTCCTGCTCCTGCTCTTCGTGGCCGTGGCCCTGCCCCTGCTGGCCTCCGACCCCACATCCGCCTGCAGCCCCGAGCTGGACGGTGGGGCAGAGACCGGCCCCGGCCCCATGGGGCACCCCCGCTCACCGCTGCCCCCGGAGCTTCCCTTGGCCCCAGCCTGGCCCCGCTCACCCCTGAGAGCCCAGCGCCCCATGGCCCAGCATCCCCATGGCCCAACGTCCCCACATCCCCCATCCCGCATCCCCATCCCACATCCCCATATTCCACATCCCCATCTCCCCCATCGCCATCTCCCCATCTCCCATCCCCCCCTCATCCCCCATCCATCCCCATCTCCCCATCCCCATATCCCAAATCCCATATCCCCCGCATCCCCCATCCCCATCCCCCCTCCTTCTCCCCTCCCATCTCCCCCATCCCCATCTCCCCCATTCCCATCTCCCCCCATCCATCTCCCCATCCCCCATCCCCATCTCCCCCCATCCCCATCTCCCCCATCCCACCACCCCACACATCCCCCATCCCCCCCCCACCACATCTCCCCCATCCCCACCCCCATCCATATCCTCCATCCCCACATCCCCCATCCCATCCCCACCCCCCCCACCCCATCTCCCCCCATCCCCACACCCCCCATCCCATCCCCCATCCCCACCCCATCTCCCCCCATCCCCACACCCCCCATCCCATATCCTCCATCCCCACATCCCCCATCCCATCCACACCCCCCACCACATCTCCCCCCATCCCATCTCCCCCATCCCATCCCCATCCCATCCCCATCCCATCCCCATTTATCCCACCCCCCATCCCAT
>NW_026635417.1:0-16786 GCF_028554395.1 Pezoporus wallicus
TGTGTTATAATGGGGTATAAATGGGGTAAAGGGGTATATATAATGGATTATAATGCGGTTATAATGGGGTATAATGGGGTATACTGGGGTTATCTCTTTCACGGACACCCCCCTGTCATGGGGGAAGAGCCTGCATGCCCCAGTGAGGTTGGGAGCTACGCTGGTGGTGGCTCATGCCTCCGGTAGGGTCTCCCATTCCAGACCAGTCTCAACTGAAGGGGCAGACAAAGTGTGTCCATGGCAGGATGGGCTCACCAGCCTTGGGGCAACCATCCTAGGAGAAGGACAGCTCTAACTTCAAACCGGGCAGACGGAGCTCGTTGGGCCCTGTAAGGCCATCCATCTAAGAAAAGGACACTCTAACCAAGCCTGCGACCGGAGGACTTTGCTGTCACCGTCCAAGCTCGCTAGGCCCTGGCAGACAAACATCAGGCGTAAAGGACGGGGCCAGTTCTGCGCATGCTGTGCCTCACCTAAAAAACCCACTGCTCCTTGGCTTTTTTAGTCATCAGCGCGCTTGTAGTAAGCGTGGGTAAAGCCCCTCCCAAATGAAGTCAAGCCATCATCATCATAATAGTTGCTAACAAAGCCTAACGTCCTTGAAATTAATCATTTACAACCCCATACATCAATCAACCCCAGTCACAAATCAACCCCATCCTTCAATCAAACCCATTCTTCAGTCAACACTATCCTTCAGTCAACCCCACCCTTCGGTCAACCCCGTTCTTCAATCAACTCCATCCTTCAATCAACCCCAGTCGCAAATCAACACCATTGTTCAATCAAAACATCTTCAATCAACCCCATTGTTTAATCAACCCCATCCTTCAATCAACCACCATCACCAATCAACCCCATTCTTCGATCAACCATATCCTTCAATCAACCCCATCATTCAATCAATCATAGAATCATAGAATAATTAGGGTTGGAAAGGACCTGAAGATCATCCAGTTCCAAACCCCCTGCCATGGGCAGGGACACCTCACACTAAACCAATAATGGGGTTCTATGAGGCAATAATGATGCCCTATGAGGTAATAATGGGGCTCTATGGCGCAATAATGGGGCTCTATGAGGCAATAATGGGGCTCTATGATGCAATAATGGGGCTCTATGAGGCAATAATGGGGCTCTAGAGGGCTATAATGGGTCTCTATGAGGCAGTAATGGGGCTCTATGATGCAATAATGGGTCTCTATGATGCAATAATGGGCTCTATGACCCAATAATGGGGCTTTATGAGGCAACAATGGGGCTCTATGACGCAATAATGCGGCACTATGACGCAATAATGGGGCTCTATGGGGTTATAGTGGGGCTCTATGAATCAATAATGGAGCTCTATGAGGCAATAATGGGGCTCTATGAGGCTATAATAGGGCTCCATGCAGCTACAATGGGGCACCATGATGCAATAATGGGGCTCTATGAGGCAATAATGGGGTCTATGAGGCTATAATGTTGCTCTATGGGGCAATAATGGGGCTCTATGGGGCAATAATGGGGCTCTATGAGGCTATAATGGGGCTTTGCGAGGCTATAATGTTGCTCTATGGTGTAGGTAGTTAGGGCCTGGCGGCCGGAAGATATCGCGTTGTACGGAAAGATAGAGCCCCCCCTGTTTAATAGCCAATAGTATGTAGCTTGTGATGTAAGCAGACGGATGTGACGCTGTAAACCCAGAGTATATAACACTGTGTTGCGAAGTAATAAACGCCATTTGCCGTCCACCACACTGGTGTCTGTGAGCTGATGGCCCGAGCGGCCTGGGGTTGGTCGCCGTGCCGTTCCTGAACCAGGTCGCCACGCCTTGCGAAGGCAACAAGTGGTGCCGAAACCCGGGAAACTCGCCTGGACGAGTGAACGGCGGCCGGAGCTGCAGGACCAGCCCGGCGGGGAGGACGCTCCCGGACCAACAAGGAGGATGGAAGCCCTTGTGAAGGTCGTATCACAATTACATAAACAGTGGGGTATTGATTGCAAGTCTAAAGATTTTTCTCTCGCTGTTGCGAGACTCTTGCAAATCGGGGTCATTGACCAGCCGGTGGATATACTCCACCCTGAAGTGTGGGATAAATGTACTAAAGCGCTAGCTGAGGAGACGAAGTCCTCGGGTTGTGGGAAAAACCTTAAGTCATGGGGAAAAGTCGAACGGGCCCTGCAGAAGGCAATACAAGCGCAGGAGACCTGGAAGGTGGCAGAGAGCTGTCTATTGGCCACCCCCAAATTGGGAGTCGGGGCGGCCACACAATCTTTGCACTTCCCAGACCTCGGCGATTCTGCTGAGCCTAAAGATCTGCAAAAGGGCGGCATGGCTCCAGTTCCCGAACTCCAACTCGCTTGTGGAGGCACAAGAACGAGATAAATCTTTCTGGGGAGGGTTAGTCGAGGAGGGCAGAGGCATTGAAGAAAAGGTAGAGTCTAGAGAACCTTTTGTTAGACCACCGCCCTATGCGCCCAAGATGGCGCCGAACGGAAACGGGGAAGGGCGGGCCGAAGGTGTCTATGGCGGGAATAGTGAGGAGGTGTTGGCAGTGTGCAAGGGGGAGGGGAACGAGAAGGAGGACAAAGGAGGGGACGGCCGAAAAGAGAAGGAAAAAGCGAGTGGAACGTGGAGGGCCAATCAAAGCGGCCGTCCGGGAAAATGCCCTTGCTGGGCACACACCCCGCCGAGTAGTGGGCGGGGTGGGCGGGGCGAACAAGATAGGAGGGACAAACGCAGAGGGCAGAACAAACCCGCCCACAGGAGAAGCGGGCGGGGCCGAAGCCCGACAAAAAGACACCGCAAACCGGAAGTAACTAGCCAGTCGAGCTCTGAATCTGGGTCCAATACCAGCTGGGAGGAGTGGTCTGCAACTGATTCAAGCTCAGAGGAGGAGGCAAGGAGAGTCGATACAATAAAAAGCCAAAACACTTCTACCCAAAAGAAACCGAAAACACAAGAAGTAAACACCCCATTCACCAACTGGGAAGAAATAAAAGCTGAGTGTGCTGGTTGTGTTTCCTCAACCACGCTAGCATACCCAGTCCAAGTATCACAGTATCACAGTATGTTAGAGATTGGAAGGGACCTCGAAAGATCATCTAGTCCAATCCCCCTGCCGGAGCAGGAACACCTAGATAATGTTACACAGGAATGCGTCCAGGCGGGTTTTGAATGTCTCCAGGGAAGGAGACTCCACAACCTCCCTGGGCAGCCTGTTCCAGTGTTCCGTCACCCTCACTGAGAAGAAGTTTCTTCTCAAGTTTAAGTGGAACCTCTTGTGTTCCAGTTTGTACCCATTACCCCTTGTCCTATCATTGTTTGCCACTGAGTAGAGCCTGGCTCCGTCCTCGTGACACTCCCCCTTTATATATTTATAGACACTGATAAGGTCACCCCTCAGTCTCCTCTTCTCCAAACTATAGAGACCCAGCTCCCTCAGTCTTTCCTCATAAGGGAGATGTTCCACTCCCTTAATCATCTTTGTTGCCCTGCGCTGGACTCTCTCCAGCAGCTCCCTGTCCTTCTTGAACTGAGGGGCCCAGAACTGGACACAATACTCCAGATGGGGTCTCACCAGGGCAGAGTAGAGGGGAAGGAGGACCTCTCTCGACCTACTAACCACCCCCTTCTAATACACCCCAGGATGCCATTGGCCTTCTTAGCCACAAGGGCACAGTGTTGGCTCATGGTCATCCTGTTGTCCACTAGTACCCCCAGGTCCCTCTCCCCTACACTGCTCTCTAACAGGTCATTCCCCAACCTATACTGGAACCTGGGGTTGTTCCTGCCCAGATGCAGGACTCTACACTTTCCCTTGTTATATTTCATCAAGTTACTCCCTGCCCAACTCTCCAGCCTGTCCAGGTCTCGCTGGATGGCAGCACAGCCTTCTGGTGTATCAGCCACTCCTCCCAGCTTAGTGTCATCAGCAAACTTGCTGATAGTACACTCAATTCCCTCATCTAAATCATTGATGAATATATTAAATAATACCGGTCCCAGTACTGACCCTTGAGGCACTCCACTAGTTACAGGCCTCCAACTAGACTCAGCCCCATAGACTACAACTCTCTGGCTTCTCTCCTTCAGCCAGTTCGCAGTCCACCTCACTACCTGATCATCCAGTCCACACTTCCTCAATTTAGCTGTGAGGATGCTGTGGGAGACTGTGTCAAATGCTTTGCTGAGGTCAAGGTAGACCACATCCACCGCTCTGCCATCATCCATCCACCGTGTTATTTCCTCATAAAAGGCTAAGAGATTGGTCAAACATGATTTCCCCCTGGTGAAGCCATGTTGACTGCCCCTCATAACCTTCTTATCCTTGATATGCCTTAAGATGGTACCAAGGATAAGGTGTTCCATCACTTTCCCAGGGATGGAGGTGAGGCTGACCGGTCTGTAGTTACCCGGGTCCTCCTTCTTGCCCTTTTTGAAGACTGGAGTGACATTTGCTTTCCTCCAGTCCTCAGGCACCTCTCCCGTTTCCCAAGACTTGGTAAAGATGATGGAGAGTGGTCTAGCAATGACTTCCGCCAGTTCCCTCAGCACCCGCGGGTGCATCCCATCTGGACCCATGGATTTATGGATGTCCAGATTGCTCAACTGGTCTCTAACCCATTCCTCATCGACTAAGGCAAACCGCTCCGTCGACCTGACTTCATCTAAGGTCTCAGGGGTACAGGGCTCTTCAGGACTGCCCGCAGCAGAGTAGACAGAGACAAACGAATGGGGGGCAGAGAATTTATTCGCCAGTAAACCCTAAAGATATACATGCAATTGTTAAGGCAATCGCGGATAAAGGACTTAACTCTACCATGGTGTCCACCCTCTTAGATAGTGTCTTTGGGGGAGGTGATATGCTCCCATTTGATATAAAACAAACTTGTAGAATGATCTTTGATGGGGCAGGGGTGATTGTTTTTAAGGAAGAATGGGAAAATAACTGTGTGAAACAATTAGCTGAAGTGACCGGGCCAGATCACCCACTGCATGGCTCCAACATCCAGCGATTGATGGGCTCAGATCCAACAATGATCACCCCCCAAGCACAGGCCCAAGGCCTGCGGCCCCATGAAGTTATGATAACCACTCATGCGGCCAGAGAAGCTATTCACGCTGCCTCTAGAGTCATTGCCGCGCCAACACCTTGGTCTACGATTAAACAAAATGAAGGCGAGAGTTTTACTCAATTTGTAGATCGCCTTCAGGCAGCGGTTGATTCTTCAATCCTGCCTGCGGTAGCAAAAGGCCCGGTCGTTGCAGATTGTCTACGACAGCAATGTAATTCTACAACCAAAGAGATTTTACGGTCCCTGCCAGCGGGAGCAAGTCTAGCAGACATGATCAAACATGTTACAAGGGAAGAGCATTTAGCCCCGATTCAAGTTGCTGTCCGCACTGCGGTGGCCGAGGTCATGACATGTTTTAAATGCGGCCTGGTGGGCCATGTGGGAGCGAATTGTCCCCGATTTGGGGACTCATCCGCAGTACCCCCTTCACGCCAAAGTCGGCCAAGAGGACTTTGTTGGGCCTGTGGAAAGAAAGGACATTTTGCTAGAGACTGGAGATCAAAGAGTCAGGGAAACGGGAAGGGGAGAGGGCAACTGGGCCGCGCACAGTCCTCTCCCAGCTGGGACATACGGCGGCCCAATTATGCCAACCCTGGATGGGGCGAAGCACTCCCGAACCCGTTGCCCCCACGAGAAATGACCAATTTTGTGGCTCAGCCGATGATCCATTCAAATCAATCCACACCCCAAGAACAACAACAACCATTTCTTGGGAGCAAGACCCGAGGGTGGCCCTGGCAGTAAAATGCGACAGCCCACCAGTAGTGTGGGGAATTTGTTCCCTTTATAATACCTCAGATGACACTACCATTAGCGTCCCCTTTTTGATTGACACTGGAGCAGATGTAACAGTCATTCCAGAAACAAGTTGGCCCCAAAATTGGAAATTGGAAGGCGCCCCCATGGTGGGTGGAGTCGGGGGATTAATCCGGGCCCAAAAAAGTGTTCAATTAGTGGCAATCACACTTCATACCGAACAAGGGCCGGAGAAAACCATCACTGTCTTCCCATATGTTATGTCAGGGGTCCCACCCCTGCTAGGAAGGGATGCTTTGGCCCTTCTGAAAGCCCGGGTGACAAATTTATTGTAAGGGCCACTGCCGCATACCCACTTCCACCTATCAAATTGGCATGGAAATCGTCCGACCTGGTGTGGGTCGAGCAGTGGCCCCTGTCAAAGCCTCGAATGAATGCTCTACTCGAGCTGGTTGACCATGAATTGCAGAGAGGTCATATAGAGCCGTCCACTAGTCCTTGGAACACTCCTGTTTTTGTAATACCCAAACGAACTAGTGAAGGCTTTCGCCTCCTCCATGACCTGCGTGAAGTAAATAAGAAGATTCAACCAATGGGCCCTGTCCAAACATTACTGCCCATGAATTCTATGATACCAGAGGGCCAACCGTGTGCTGCCCTCGACATTAAAGACTGTTTCTTTTTGATACCATTGCATGAGGAAGACAGAGAGCGATTTGCCTTTTCGGTAGTTTTTCCGAATAGTTCACGTCCCAACTTACGCTTCCAGTGGAAAGTACTGCCTCAAGGAATGATTAATTCCCCTACTATCTGCCAAATCGTAGTGGATCGGGAGCTGGCACCGGTTCGGCGCGATAATTCGACTGCAACTATCATTCAGTATATGGATGACATCTTAATCGCCGCATCGTCAGAAGACCAGGTGGACCTCCTAGTGACAGCAGTCTCGACAAATTTAAAAACGAATGGATTTGAAATTGCAGATGCAAAAGTCAAAAGAGGACCGTGTGTGACCTTTTTGGGGATGGGGATCACAGGCTCTTATGTAACCCCCCCCAAAATAAAGATCCGTCGGAACGTCGAAACACTCCACGACATGCAGCAGTTAGTGGGATCCCTGCAATGGCTCCGTAATGTTGTCCTGATCCCTCCCAAAATTATGACCCCCCTCTATGATCTTCTCACAGGGAAAAACCCCTGGGAACAAAAAACATTGACGCCAGAGGCGATGAACTCTCTTGATTTCATCGAACAACAAGCCTCATCGAGCACGCTCGCCAGATGGAACCCAGGTGTTCCGCTTGACCTATATGTGGATTTTACAAAAGGAGGGGGAGTAGGGGCACTTGCCCAGGGAACCCCTGAAAAAGCCCAGCCAATACAATGGATAGTCCTAGGAAAACCATCATGCACGTTCTCTCCAGGACTCAAGTGCCTTGGCGATCTCATCATGAGAGGCAGAAAGCTCGCCCTAAGACATCTAGGCATTGAGCCCGCCAGAATATACCTGCCTTTCCGCAAGCAACTCCCAAATCAATCTGTGGCGACTTCAGAGTATCTAGCCATAGCTCTTGTTGGATTTGGCGGAAAAATCCAGTATGCTGCAAAACCCCCCTGGACTCAAATGCTAGCCGTTGTCGACATCGACCTCCCTCAAAAAATCATAGACAGCCCTCGACAAGGACCAACAGTATTTACAGACGCATCCTCCATAACTTCTACCGCAGTAGCAGTATGGCAATCCGGGAAAAAGTGGCATTGCATCAAGATGACCGACCTCACGCTTTCGGTACAGCAGCTAGAGGCGCAAGCCATAGTCCTGGCGTGTGGACTGTTTCCAGAAGAACATCTCAACATAGTGACTGACTCAATGTTCGTAGCCAAGCTTTGCTTGGCCATGTCAGGGCCAGGTGTATCAATGTCCACAATAGCTTTAATGCTGGAAGAAGCACTTCTGTCTCGCAAAGGTACCATATCCGTCATCCATGTCAACAGCCACGACCCAATCAAAGGTTTTTTTCAGATTGGCAATGACAAAGCCGATACTGCAGCAAAAGGACTGTGGACGCTAAAAGATGCTCGTCAACTGCACGAGTCTCTCCACATCGGAGCTAAAGCGCTAGCGAAGAAATGTGAAATCTCGATCACTGATGCAAAACACATAGTGGCCACATGTCCTCACTGTCAGAAATTACCGCTATGGTCTAGCGGAATCAATCCCAGAGGTCTAAAAGCCTCCAAACTGTGGCAGACAGATTTTACCCTTTGTCAATTATTAAAACCCCGAGCATGGTTAGCAGTAACAGTAGACACATACAGCGGAGTGATTATAGGCTCACAGCATCTCAAAACCAACTCTAAAGCAACAATCCAGCATTGGTTAACAACTATGGCATGGCTTGGTATTCCCAAGCAGATCAAAACAGACAACGGTCCCAACTTTGTCTCCGCGTCAACCCGGGCATTCGCACAAAAATGGGGTATTACCCTAATACAAGGTATCCCATATAATAGCACAGGACAAGCCATAGTTGAACGAGCAAATCAGACTTTGAAATCTAAAATAGAAGTGCTGGCAAAAACAGAAGGCTTCTCTAGCACCGTTCCCCCGGGAGATCAAGCGCGCTTATTAACCACTGCCCTATTAGCGCTAAACCAATTTCCCAGGGGGGAAGAAGCGAATAGCCCCACTCAAAAACACTGGGCCACTCGAGCAATAGACGAAGGTCCGCTAATCATAGTCAGAAATGAGCTAGGAGAGTGGGAACAAGGGTGGAGATTAGTTCTTACTGGGAGAGGGTATGCCGCGGTCAAAATGGATGGAATCGTTAAGTGGTGCCCACTTAAGTCCATTAAACCAGACCTTCAGAAACAAAACTAACAAAACTTTGAGTCTTTCTCTCCACAGGATCACATCATCGGACGTCCTCGCAACTCATACGCTCCGATACCGAGAGAAGATGACAAGTCCGCAGATATCCCTTCCATACCCGAAAATCCTGAGCAGATGAAATCCGGGCAACGGCAACACGATCCCCGCAGACGAGGATGGTGACATCTTTGTGTGCTCTTCGCCTTACAGCTCGTCGCTACCACGCAAGCGGTACCAGAACCCCACCCCCATCAGCCTTTTAAGTGGACCCTGTCTAGGTGGGAAGACCAGCAACTAGTCCAAAGTGTCATCACAATAGGAGGCCCCATTTTTACTGTTACCCTCTGTCAGCTAGCACCTACAGACCTGTGTGTAGATCTTGCGGGGTTTTACTTCTGCCCAAGCTCGAACCCAGGGAAAGGATATTGTAACTACCCCGGAGAATATTATTGTGCCTACTGGGGATGCGAAACAATAGCCTCAGATTGGGCCCCTAAAACTCCAGACAGGTTTTTGAAAGTACAATGGGGGCCTCACGGATGTACCCCTCCGGAATGAGGTTGGAGCGGAGGAATAGCGTTGGCTCCCCGTGGGAGGCTCCGACTGGGAATCTGTCAATATCTTATGATTAATGTAACGAACCCTCTCGACCATGAGTGGCTAATGGGAAAAACTTGGGGGGTACGATATAAACAATCAGGAATCGGTAAAGAAGGCCTCATTTTGATAAAAAAAGAGCCAATCCCGCAAGATCCCAAGCCCGTAGGACCTAACCCAATTCTTTATCCAGAACTCCCAGTTCCGCCGAAACCTAGCCTGACGACTCTTACACCCCTACCATATGGCTTTACGGCAGCTACTGTAGGTACAGTTAATATTTTTGACCGAAATCCTCTTTGGAAAATGATGCAAGCTAGCTACCAACTGCTGAACGATACTAACCCGAAGCTCACGGAGCATTGTTGGCTATGCTACGGCATAACACCACCCTATTATGAGGCTATAGGAATAGACGACGCGCCCTTACGAGTAAATGGTACGAATCCGGCCCAGTGCGCTTGGGACACAGAAAAACAAGGGATCACATTAGCACATGTGACAGGAAGTGGTATATGTATAGGTACAGTCCCTAAACACAAAAAACAACTATGTGCTAATGTGACACAGTCCAAAACCCCTGCACAGTGGCTAGTACCGGCCAATAATGCCAAATGGGTTTGCTCCCTTATGGGAGTTACACCCTGTCTGTCGTTAGACAAATTTGATGAATCCTCAGAATATTGTGTCCAAGTAACTATAGTTCCTAAGATCTTTTACCATTCCGAATAATTTTTCTATGAGTCACAAACCACTCCAGAACACCACCGGTCAAAACGGGAACCCTTTACAGCATTGACAATAGCCGCTCTCCTGATCATGGGGGGTGCGGGAGTAGGCACAGGGGTAGCATCCTTAGTGCACCAAAACAAACAATTCAGCGCCCTAAGCATGGCAGTAGATGAAGACCTAGCTAGAATAGAGCAATCTATCAGTGCATTAGAAAGTTCGCTTAGATCGTTATCTGAGGTCGTGCTACAGAATCGAAGATGGTTAGGCCTAATATTCTTACAACAAGGGGGAGTATGTGCAGCTCTGAAGGAAGAATGTTGTCTGTATGCCAATCACACTGGCATAGTGAGAGATACTATGGCCAAACTACGGGAGAGACTAGAAAAACGAAAAAGGGAACGGGAGGCGGAACAGAATTGGTTCACATCCTGGTTCACCAATTCACCGTGGCTTACCCCTGTGATATCTACCCTGATAGGGCCGGTTGCAACAATCCTGGTAGCATTGATTTTTGGACCCTGTATATTGAATAAGCTGATGTCATTTGTCCAAAGCCGTTTGGGAAAGGTTAACATCATGCTCATAGAACGCCAACAGTTGCTTTAGGAATGCTCTTATTCAGAATTTTTGGTCTATCACCAGTTATACCCAGCTAATTTTATTAAGCATAGGGAGGGGGGAAATGTAGGTAGTTAGGGCCTGGCGGCCGGAAGATATCGCGTTGTACGGAAAGATAGAGCCCCCCCTGTTTAATAGCCAATAGTATGTAGCTTGTGATGTAAGCAGACGGATGTGACGCTGTAAACCCAGAGTATATAATGCTGTGTTGCAAAGTAATAAACGCCATTTGCCATCCACCACACTGGTGTCTGTGAGCTGATGGCCCAAGCGGCCTGGGGTTGGTCGCCGTGCCGTTCCTGAACCAGGTCGCCACGCCTTGCGAAGGCAACAGGACTGTAGTGACAGGACAAGGGGTAACGGGTTAAAACTGAAACGGGAAGTTTAGGTTGGATCTAAGGAGGAAATTCTTTCCTGTTAGGGTGGTGAGGCACTGGAATGGGTTGCCCAGGGAGGTCGTGAATGCTCCATCCCTGGCAGTGTTCAAGGCCAGCTTGGACGAGGCCTTGGGTGCCATGGTTTAGTGTGAGGTTTCCCTGCCCATGGCAGGGGTGTTGGAACTGGATGATCTTAAGGTTCTTTCTAACCATAACGATTCTATGATTATCGCCTCAAAGAGCCCCATAATAGCCTCATAAACCCCATTATAGCCTCATAAAGCCCCATTATTGCCCCAGAGAGCCCCATTACAACCCCAGAGAGCCCCATTACTGCCTCATAGACCCCATTATAGCCTCATAGAGCCCCATTATTGCATCATAGAGCCCCATTATTACCTTATAGAACCCCATTATTGCCTCATATATTGCCTCATAGAGCCCATTATTACCTCATAGAGCCCCATTATTGCTTCATAGAGCTCCATTATTGCGTCATAGAGCCCCATTATTACTTCATAGAGCTCCATTATTGCCTCATAGAGCCCCATTATTGCGTCGTAGAGCCCGATAATTACCTCATAGAAGCCCATTATTGCGTCATAGAGCCCCATTATTGCCCCATAGAGCCCCATTATTTTGTCATAGAGCCCCATTATTGCCTCATAGATTCCCATTATTGCCTCATAGAGGCCCATTATAGCCTCCTAGAGCCCCATTATTACCTCATAGAGCCCCATTATTGCTTCATAGAGCCTCATTATTGTGTCATAGAGCCCCATTATTGCCTCATAGACCCCATTATTGCTTCGTAAATGCCCATTATTGCTTCATAGAGCTCCATTATTGTGTCATAGTGCCCCATTATAACCGCATAGAGCCCCATGATTACCTCATAGAGCACCATTATTGCCCCATACACCCCATTATTACCTCATAGAGTCCCTTTATTGCCACATAGAGCCCCATTATTGCCTCATACAAGCCCATTATTGCCTCATAGAGCCTCATTATTACCTCATAGAACCCCATTATTGCTTCATAGAGCCTCATTATTGTGTCATAGAGCCCCATTATTGCCTCATGGACCCCATTATAGCCTCATAGAGCCCCATTATTGCCTCATAGAAACCCATTATTACCTTATAGAGCCCCATTATTGCATCATAGAGCCCCATTACTTCCCCCTAGAGCCGCATTATAACCCCATACAGCCCCATTATTGCCTCATAGAGCTCCATTATTGTGTCATAGAGCTCCATTATTGCCTCATAGATCCCCATTATTGCCTCATAGAGCCCCATTATTGCCTCATAGATCCCCAGTATTGCCTCATAGAGCCCCACTATTGCCTCATAGAGCCCCATTATTGCATCAGACATCTCCATTATAACTCCATAGAGCCCCATTATTGCCTCATAGACCCCATTATTGCATCATAGAGCCCCATTATTGCCTCACAGAGCCCCATTATTGCTTTATAGATCTGCATTATTGCCTCATAGAGCCCCATTATTGCTTCATAGATCCCCACTATTGCTTCATAGAGCCCAATTATTGCCTCATACAGCCCCATTATTAGCTCATAGAGCCCCATTATTGCATCACGGAGACCCACTATTGCCTCATAGAGCCCCATTATTGCATCACAGAGCCCCATTATAACTCCATAGACCCCATTATTCCCTCCAAGAGCCACATTATTGCATCATAGTACCCCATTATAACTCCACAAAGCCCCATTATTGCCTCATAGATGATTATTATTGCAGCATAGAGCCCCATTATTGCATCATAGATCCCTTTTATAACCACATAGAGCCCCATTATTGCCTCATAGATTTCCCTTATTGCATCATAGAGCCCCATTTTTGCCTCATAGAGCACCATTATTGCATCATACACCTCTATTATTGCGTCAGAGAACCCCCATTATTGCCTCATAGAGCCCCATTACTGCATCATAGAGACCCATTATAACCTCATAGAGCCTCATTATTGCATCACAGAGCCCCATTATTGCATCATACAGTCGCATTTTTACCTCCTAGAGCCCCATTATTGCATTATAGAGTTCCATTATTGCATCATAGAGCCCCATTTTTGCCTCATAGAGCCCGATTATTGCCTCATAGATCTCCATTATTGCCTCATATAGCCCATTTATAACCACATAGAGCCCAATTATTCATAGAGCCTCATTCTTGTGTCATAGAGCCCCATTATTACCTCATAGAGCCCCATTCTTGCGTCATAGAGCCCCATTCTTGCCTCATAGAGCACCATTATTGCATCATAGAGCCCTATTATAACCTTGTAGAGCCCCATTATTGCAGTATAGAGCCCCATTATTGCATCATACAGCAACATTGCCTCATAGAGGCCCATTATTGCGTCATAGAGCCCCTTTATAACCACATAGAGCCCCATTATAGCCTCATAGACCCCATTATAGCCTCATAGACCCCCATTATTACCTCATAGAGCCCATTATTGCCTCCTAGAGCCCCATTATTGCATCATAGTGCCCCATTATAACTCCACAGATCCCCATTATTGCCTCATAGATGCTTATTATTGCGTCATAGAGCCCCATTATTGCCTCATAGAGCACCATTATTGTGTAATAGTGCCCCATTATTGTGTCTTAGAGCCCGATTATTACCTTATAGAGCCCCCTTATTGCGTCATACAGCCCCATTATTGCCTCATAAAGCCCCAATATTTTGTCATACAGCCCCATTATTGCATCATAGTGCCCCATTATAACCCCACAGAGCCGCATTATTGCATCATAGAGCCTCATTATTGCGTCATTGAGCCCCTTTATAACCACATAGAGCCCCATTATTGCCTCATAGACCCAATTATTGCCTCATTGAGCCCCATTATTGCCCCATAGAGCCCTTTTATAACCACATAGAGACCCATTATTGCCTTATGAAGCCCCACTATTGCCTCATAGAGCCCAATTATTGCATCATAGAGTTCCATTATTACCTCGTAGAGCTCCATTATTGCCTTATAGAGGCCCATTATTGCATCATAGAGCACCATTATTGCCTCATAGAGGCCCATTATTACCTCACAGAGCCCCATCATTATTGTCCTCCCTGTCCATCACCCCCCCAACCCCCCTGCCCTTCCCATTGCCGCCCCCCCCCCCCCCCCCAGGCCGCAGGACCTCACCTTGCTCTCACCAGGCCAAGGTGGGTGCCCAAGGGGGGAGGGGCGGGGGGGAGGTGGCTGATCCTAAGCATCATGTGACCCCCCCCAATGTGACCTGACACCCCCTTCACCGCCCCCCAGGCACTGCTGAACCAACACAGCCCAGAGGAGGTGCTGGAGGGACAGGAGACACTGTGGGGAGGGGAGGGTCTTAGGAGAGGGGAGGGGCTTAAGGGGAGGGGCTTAGGAGGGGTGGGGCTAAGAGGAAGGGGCTTAGGAAAGGGGAGGGGCTTAAGAAATGGAGCCGTGGCATGGGGTGGAGCTTAGGGAAGGGGCAGAGCCCTCATAGGGGTCCTTAAAGCCCCCTCCCTAAACCCAGTGCTGAGACCTTTCGGGGTGCCCCCCCAACCTCCATGGTCCCTGCAGCCCTTTTGGGGTCCCCAAAATGGGATCTGGACCCCTTTGGGCCCCCCAAACTCCCCTCAACGTTTGGCTTTGGGGCCCCCCTTGCCACCAGGTTGATGCTGGAGGCCACGGGGCTCTCAGGGGCTCGGGGGGCCCAGATCCAGCAGGGCCCAGAGCTACGGGGCAGCCCCATGGACTCCCCAGAAACTGCCCTGGGGCCACTGAGGAGGCAGCTGCAGGAGGGGAAGCAGCGGCTGGTGGGTGCCAACGGGGGAATATGGGGATTTGGGGGGGTCCTGATGGGCTTGGGGGGGTCTGGGAAGTGGAATTTGATGGTTATGGGGAGGGGTTGGGGTCCCTAAAGGGCCCCAGCGCCGATTTTTGGGAGGGATGATGGATATTTGGGGGTCCTGGAGGGGGATTTTGGGTCTATAGGGGATGACATGGGGGAGTTTGGGGCTTTAGGGGGATTTTGGGGGTGCAGCGGTGCTGGGGGGTGGATCTGGGGGTTATGGATGGGTTTGGGGTTAAGGGAGAGGCTTGTGGGGGAAATATGGTGCGAAATTCAAGGTGTTTGGGGGTCTTGGGGGGGGTATTTGGGTCCCTCCCGTGGCTTTGGGGTCCCTCATTTCCTTGTGGCCCCCCTCCCCCCACATAGTAGGACCTACAATAAGGGCCCATAAATGAAGTAGGTCCTGTCCCAATACCCTGTCAATAGAGCAGATCCGACAGCAACCGTACATAAAATAGGTCCTACGTTAATAAATGGGTAAATACAGGAGGTCCTGGCACAGCACCATGTAAATACAGGAGGTCCTACAGTAAGAACGTGCAAATAGGGGTGGCTCTATGTTAATGACATGTAAATAAAGCAGGTCCTCCACTAAAAGGACACAAATTAAGTAGGCCCTACATTAATAACATGTAAATAAGGAAGGATCTATTCTAGTAACATGTAAATAAGGTCAGCCCTACATGAAGTGCGTGTGAATAAAGCAGGTCCTACGCTAATTGCATGTAAATAAGGGGGGGTAACGATGGTGGGATGAGAACTGGGGAGGGATGGAGGGAGAGGGGGAGAAATGGCAGGAATGTGGGGATGCGGTGGTTTCCTTCTGTCCTGGCTGAACCTCTCCTCTGTCACTATCCCCCACTGCCTTTTGTCCTCCCACCAGGCACCATGGTGAGGAGCCTGGCTCTCTATTCTCCATGTCCTCCTTGCCGCTACAGGCAGCCAGTCCCCAACAGCCTTCCCTTCCCAAGATCTCAGGTCCCCATCAGCCTTCCCTTCTCCAGGCTGGACAAGCCCAGCTCCCACAGCCTCTCTCCACAGGCACTGTGATCCAGTCCCTGCCTGTCCTGAGGGCCCATTGGTAAACCCCCTCCTGCTTGCCAATAGCATTCCTGAACTGGGGATCTGAAACCTGGATGGAGTATTCCAGATCATCCCTTCCCTTGTTCTCCAGCCGTGCTCCTGCTCATACAGCCCACGATGCTGCTGTCCTCCCTTGCTGCCTCCTGTCCAGCTCCTGCCCACCCAGACCTTTCCCATGGGCTGTTCTCAGCCAGGCAGCCCCAGCCTGTGCCATTGCAGGGCAGTTCCCTGCAGGGACCCCTGTGTCCCCTGCTCCCCTGCCCAGGACTCCCTGAGAGCTCTGCAGCCCCCCCATGCCTTCCCATCTCCCCACACCAGCACAACAGCCCCAGGCCTTGGGCTCCCAAGAGCTCTTCCTGCTGCAGGCACAGAGCAGCCATCCCAGAGCTGGAGCAGCCAGAAAGCTGCTTTCATTCCCCTTCACTCCTGTCATGTGAGGACATATCACAGAGAAGAAGTTGCTGCAGGATCATTTATTTCCCTTAAATAAAGTGAGACACCTCCATTGACACAAAGTCTATGGGTCAGACAACACGAGTGGCTACTTAAGCAGGAGGAGATGAAAACTGACATTTACGTGAAGACATCACCACAAATTGAAGCAGGAAAACGAATGTAAAGCAGGAAAGACGGACATGGCCTGTCGTGACCTACACTGGGAGTCTTTTACAGAGCAAAACAGGCAGTCTATGGCTGCTGAAACACATCTGGTCACCAGCTTCCTCACAGCATCCTTGAGCTCCTGGTTCCTCAGGCTGTAGATGAGGGGGTTCACTGCTGGAGGCACCACCGAGTACAGCACTGACACCACCAGATCCAGGG
>NW_026635418.1:0-16714 GCF_028554395.1 Pezoporus wallicus
GCTCTATGGGGGTCTATGGGGCTCTATGGGGCTCTAAGGGGGATCTATGGGACTCTATGGGGGGTCTATGGGGCTATAAGCGGGATCTATGGGGCTCTATGGGGTTCTATGGGGCTCTATGGGGTTCTATGGGGCTGGCTATGGGGTTCTATGGGGTTCTATGGGGCTCTATGGGGTTCTATGGGGCTGGCTATGGGGTTCTATGGGGTTCTATGGGGCTCTATGGGGCTCTATGGGGGTCTATGGGGTTCTATGGGGTCTGTGGGGGCTCTATGGTGTCTATGGGGCTCTATGGGACTCTGTGGGGCTCTATGGGGTCTATGGGGCTCTATTGGTCTGTGGGGCTCTATGGGGCTCTATGGGCTCTATGGGTCTCTATGGTGTCTATGGGGCTCTATGGGTCTCTATGTGTCTCTATGTGTCTCTATGGTCTCTATGTGTCTCTATGTGTCTCTATGGTCTCTATGTGTCTCTATGTGTCTCTATGGTCCCTATGGGTCTCTATGTGTCTCTATGTGTCTCTATGGTCTCTATGTGTCTCTATGTGTCTCTATGGTCTCTATGTGTCTCTATGTGTCTCTATGTGTCCCTATGTGTCTCTATGTGTCTCTATGTGTCTCTATGTGTCTCTATGGTCTCTATGTGTCTCTATGTGTCTCTATGGTCTCTATGTGTCTCTATGTGTCTCTATGTGTCCCTATGTGTCTCTATGTGTCTCTATGGTCTCTATGGGTCTCTATGGTGTCCCCATGGTGTCCGTGGGTCCCCTCTCTCTGCCCCAGGCCGCTGTGTGATCCAGGTGCTGCCCCCTCTCCCCACCGCGGGTTTGGGGCCCGACGACGTCCCCGCCCTCACCGAGCGCGCGTCCGCGCCGCGATGCTCGAGGCCTTCGAGGCCCTGGAGGCCGAGCTCTGCCCCACAGCGCCCCAGTGACTCCCCTCCCCCCCCCCCCCACCCCCGCCCCGTGGGGCGGGACTGAGCCGTGTGTGGGGCACGGAGAGGAGGTGGAGGCGATGGGGGGGGGTGGGGGTGGGGGGGGGGGGTGTGTGGGACCCATAAGTGAGATGTGGAGTGGGGCGGTTGGAAGAGGGGGACCCATAGCGGGTGTGGAGCGACCCATAAGTAACGCGTGGACCCATGGTGGGGCGTGGAGCGACCCATAAGTAACGTGGAGCGACCCATAAGTCACACATGGACCCATGGTGGGGCGTGGAGCGACCCATAAGTAATGTGGAGCGACCCATAAGTAACATGGAGCAACCCATAAGTAACACGTGGACCCATAGTGGGGCGTGGAGCGACCCATAAGTAACGCGTGGACCCATGGTGGGGCGTGGAGCGACCCATAAGTAACGTGGAGCGACCCATAAGTAATGTGGAGCGACCCATAAGTAACATGGAGCAACCCATAAGTAACACGTGGACCCATAGTGGGGCGTGGAGCGACCCATAAGTAACGTGGAGCGACCCATAAGTAACGCATGGACCCATAGTGGGGCGTGGAGCAACCCATAAGTGAGATGTGGAGCGACCCATAAGTAACGTGGAGCGGCCCATAAGTAACGCGTGGACCCATGGTGGGGCGTGGAGCGACCCATAAGTAACGTGGAGCGACCCATAAGTAATGTGGAGCGACCCATAAGTAACATGGAGCAACCCATAAGTAACGCGTGGACCCATAGTGGGGTGTGGAGTGACCCATAAGTAACGTGGAGCGACCCATAAGTCACACATGGACCCATAGCGGGGCATGGAGCGACCCATAAGTAACGCATGGACCCATATTGGGGTGTGGAGCAACCCATAAGTAAGATGTGGAGTGACCCATAAGTAACGCATGGACCCATAGTGGGGCGTGGAGCGACCCATAAGTAACACATGGACCCATGGCGGGGCATGGAGTGACCCATAAGTAACGTGGAGCAACCCATAAGTAACGCATGGACCCATGGCGGGGCATGGAGTGACCCATAAGTAACGTGGAGCAACCCATAAGTAACACATGGACCCATGGCGGGGCATGGAGTGACCCATAAGTAACGTGGAGCAACCCATAAGTAACGCATGGACCCATGGCGGGGCATGGAGCAACCCATAAGTGAGATGTGGAGTGACCCATAAGTCACACATGGACCCATAGCAGGGCCTGGAGCGACCCATAAGTAACACATGGACCCATAGTGGGGCATGGAGTGACCCATAAGTAACGCATGGACCCATAGCGGGGCGTGGAGCGACCCATAAGTAAGATGTGGAGTGACCCATAAGTCACACATGGACCCATGGCGGGGCATGGAGCGACCCATAAGTAACGCATGGACCCATAGTGGGGCATGGAGCGACCCATAAGTAAGGTGTGGAGTGACCCTTAAGTCACACATGGACCCATAGCGGGGCGTGGAGCGACCCATAAGTAACACATGGACCCATAGCGGGGCATGGAGCAACCCATAAGTAACACATGGACCCAAGGAGGGACCCATAAGTAAGATATGGAGTGACCCATAAGTAAGATATGGACCAATAGCAGGGCATGGAGCGACCCATAAGTAACACACGGACCCACGGAGCGACCCATAAGTGAGATGTGGACCAATAGCAGGGCCTGGAGCGACCCATAAGTAAGATATGGAGTGACCCATAAGTAACACATGGACCCATAGCGAGGCGTGGAGCAACCCATAGGTAACACATGGACCCACGGAGCGACCCACAAGTAACACGTGGACCCATAGCGGGGCATGGAGCGGCCCATAAGTAGAACTCGGACCCACACGTCCAACGTGGAGTGCCCCATAAGTGGCATGCGGACCCACAGAGCCTTGGCTGGGCCTTGGAGAGCCCAAGTGTGGGTCTATGGGAGGGAAAGAGAGTGAGAGAGAACAGGTTCTGATTGGCTGCTGATGAGCCCCGCCCCCATTGAATAAATGAACCTTCCCACCCCCAGGCATTGAAATAGCCCCAAAATAGCCCCAATTCCACCCAAATTCCCCAAATTCCAACCCGAATTCTGGAATTCCCACCCAAATCCCACCAAATTCCTCCAATTCCCACCCAAATTCCCCAATCCCATCCCAAATCCCACCAAATTCTCCAATTCCTTCCCAAATTCCCCCAATTCCCACCCAAATTTCCAATTCCCACCCAAATTCTTGAATTTCTACCTAAATCCCACCAAATTCCCCAATTCCCACCCAAATTCCTCCAATTCCCTCCAAAATTCCCCAATTCCCACCAAATTTTCCAATTCCCAACCAAATTCTCCAGTTTCTATATAAATCCCACCAAATTCCTCCAATTCCCACCCAAATTCCCCAATTCCCACCAAATTTTCCAATGCCCACCCAAATTCCTCCAATTCCAACTCAAATTATTGACTTTCTACCTAAATCCCACCAAATTCCCCCAATTCTCACCCGAATTCTCCAATCCCATCCCAAATCCCACCAAATTCTCTAATTCCTACCCAATTCCCACCCAAATTCTCCAATTCCTTCCCAAATTCCCCCAATTCCCACCCAAATTCTTGAATTTCTACCTAAATCCCACCAAATTCCCCAATTCCCACGCAAATTCCTCCAATTCCTTCCCAAATTCATCCAATTCCCACCCAAATTCCCCAATTCCCACCAGATTTTCCAATTCCCAACCAAATTCTCCAGTTTCTATATAAATCCCACAAAATTCCTCCAATTCCCACCCAAATTCTCTAATTCCCACCCGAATCCCACCAAATTTTCCAATTCCCACCCTAATTCTCTAATTCCTACCCAAATTCCCCCAATTCCTATCCAAATCCTACCCAATTCCCACACATCTCACCCAAATTCCCCAGTTCCCACCCAAATTCTTGAATTCCTACCCAAATGCCACCAAATTCCCCCAATTCTCACACGAATTCTCCAATTCCTACCCAAATTCCTCCAATTTCCTTCCAAATTCCCCAATTCCCACCAAATTTTACAATTCCCACCCAAATTCTCCAATTCCTACCTAAATCCCACCAAAATTCCCCCAAATTCTCCAATTCCTATACAAATCCCCCCAAATTCTCGAATTCCTACATAATTCCCACCTAAATTCTCTAATTCCCACCCACATCCCACCAAATTCCCCAATTCCCACCCACATTCTCCAATTCCTACCCAAATTCTCCAATTCCTACCCAAATCCTACCTAATTCCCCCACATCCCACCCAAATTCCCCAGTTCCCACCCAAATTCTTGAATACCTACCTAAATGCCACAAAATTCCTAGGATTCCCACCCAAATTCTACAATTCCTTCTCAAATTCCTCCAATTCCCACCCCAATTTCCACCAATTTTTTCAATTCTTACCCAAATTCTCCAATTCTTGTATGAATCCCACCAAATTCCTCCAATTCCTTCCCAAATTCCCCAATTCCCACCAAATTTTCCAATTCCCACCCAAATTCTCCAATTCCTACCCACATCCCATCAAAATTCCCCAATTCCCACCAAATTCTCCAATTCCTGTCTGAATTCTCTAATTCCTACCCAATTCCCCCTCAAATTCTCCAATTCCATCTCAAATCCCACCAAATTCCCCCACTTCCCACCCAAATTCTCTAATTCCTACATAATTCCTACCTGAATTCTCCAATTCCTATGCAAATCCCAACAAATTCCGGCAATTCCCACCCAAATCCCACCAAATTTTCCAATTCCCACCCAAATTCTCCAATTCCTACCCAAATTCCCCCAATTCCTACCCAAATCCCATCCAAATTCCCCCAATTCCCACCCAAATTCTCTAATTCCTAAATCCCCCCAAATTACGTCCTCTAATTCCTACCCAAATCCCACCAAATTTTCCAATTCCCACCCAAATTCTCCATTCCCTACCCAAATCCCACGAAATTCTCCAATTCCTGCCCAATTCCCACCCAAATTGTCCAAATCCAACTCAAATCCCACACAATTCCCCCAAATTCTCCAATTCCCTCCCAAATTCCCTAATTCCCACCAAATTTTCCAATTCCCACCCAAATTCACCAATTCCTACCCAAATCCCACCAAATTACCCCAATTCCCACCCAAATTCTCGAATCTCATCCCAAATCCCACCCAAATTCTGTAATTCCTACCCGAATTCCTCAAATTCCCATCCGAATCCCACACATTTTCCCCAATTCCCACCCAAATTCTCCAATTCCTACCCAAATCCCATCCAAATTCTCTAATTCCTATGCAAATCCCACCAAATTCCCCCAATTCCCACCCAAATTCTCCAATTCCTATAAAAATCCCACCAAATTCCTCCAATTCCTACCCAAATTCCCCAGTTCCTACCCCAATTCCCCAATTCCCACCAAATTCCCCAATTACCACCCAAAATCCCACCAAATTCCCACCCAAATTTTCCAATCCCATCCCAAATGCCACCAAATTCTCCAATTCCTACACAAATTCTCTAATTCCTACCCAAATCCCACCAAATTCCCCCAATTCCCACCCAAATTCTCCAAATCCTACATAAATACCAACAAATTCCTCCAATTCCCACCCAGATCCTCTAATTCCCACCAAATCCCACCAATTCCCCCCCAAATTCTCCAATTCCTACCTAAATTCCACCCAAATTCTCCAATTCCAACTCAAATCCCACCAAATTCCTACACTTCCCACCCAAATTCTCGAATTCCTACATAATTCCCACGTAAATTCTCCAATTCCCACTTGAATAACACCAAATTTTCCAATTCCCACCCAAATTCTCTAATTCCTACCCAAATTCCCCCAATTCCCAACCAAATCCCACCAAATTCCCTTAATTCCCACCCAAATTCTCCAATTCCTACCCAAATCCCATCCAAATTCTCTAATTACTAAATCCCCCCAAATTCCCACCCAAATTCTTGAATTCCCACCTAAATGCTACAAAATTCCTTCAATTCCCACCCAAATTCTCCAATTCCTTCTCAAATCCTACCAAATTCCCCCGCTTCCCACCCAAATTCTCAATTCCTACCTAAATCCCACCAAATTCCTCCAATTCCCACCCAAATTCTCCAATTCCTTCCTAAATTCCTCTAATTCCCACCCAAATTCTCAAATTCCTACCTAAATCCCACCAAATTCCCACCGAAATTCTCCAATTCCTACCCAATTCCCACCGAATTCCCCCAATTCCCACCCAAATTCTCCAATTTCTACCCAAATCCCACCAAATTTTCCAATTCCCACCCAGATTCTCGAATTCCTACATTCGTCCCACCAAATTCCTCCAATTCCCACCCAAATCCCCCCCATTCCCATTGCAGGAACCACAGGAAGCACCTTTGTTATTCCCACACTGTTCCTGGATCCATTGACAGCCTTCGGCCAAGCCTCCCCATTCCCACTGGGAAGCGGGATCACCCCTCCTGCCCCACAGCATTCCCAATGGAGCCATCCCAATGGAGCCAATCCCAATGGAGCCAATCCCAATGGAGCCAATCCCAATGGTGCCAATCCCAATGGTCCCAATCCCAATGGAGCCATCCCAATGGTCCCAATCCCAATGGAGCCATCCCAATGGAGCCAATCCCAATGGAGCCAATCCCAATGGTGCCAATCCCAATGGTCCCAATCCCAATGGAGCCATCCCAATGGTTCCAATCCCAATGGACCCAATCCCAATGGAGCCATCCCAATGGTTCCAATCCCAATGGACCCAATCCCAATCCCAATGGTCCCAATCCCAATGGAGCCAATCCCAATGGACCCATCCCAATGGACCCAATCCCAATGGAGCCATCCCAATGGTCCCAATCCCAATGGTTCCAATCCCAATGGAGCCATCCCAATGGAGCCATCCCAATGGAGCCAATCCCAATGGCTCCAATCCCAATGGACCCAATCCCAATGGAGCCAATCCCAATAGAACCATCCCAATGGAGCCAATCCCAATGGAGCCATCCCAATGGAGCCAATCCCAATGGATCCACCCCAATGGACCAATCCCAATGGTTCCAATCCCAATGGAGCCAATCCCAATGGATCCATCCCAATGGACCCACCCCAATGGAGCCAATCCCAATGGACCCATCCCAATGGACCCATCTCAATGGTCCCAATCCCAATGGAGCCAATCCCAATGGTTCCAATCCCAATGGAGCCAATCCCAATGGAGCCAATCCCAATGGAGCCATCCCAATGGTCCCAATCCCAATGGAGCCATCCCAATGGAGCCATCCCAATGGACCCAATCCCAATGGATCCATCCCAATGGTCCCAATCCCAATGGTTCCAATCCCAATGGAGCCATCCCAATGGTTCCAATCCCAATGGAGCCATCCCAATGGACCCAATCCCAATGGACCCAATCCCAATGGACCCAATCCCAATGGATCCATCCCAATGGCCCCAATCCCAATGGCCCCAATCCCAATGGATCCATCCCAATGGAGCCATCCCAATGGCCCCAATCCCAATGGATCCATCCCAATGGAGCCATCCCAATGGACCCAATCCCAATGGATCCATCCCAATGGACCCAATCCCAATGGACCCATCCCAATGGAGCCAATCCCAAGCCCAGCACAGCCCTCCCCATGGATCCGACCCCGTCATTCCCATTCCTTAACGGGGATAGCTGGAATGGCCAATGCCTTTGAGGCAGGAAGGGTTGGAACACCCAATCCCTAATGGGAATGGTTGGGATCCCCAATCCCTAATGGGAATGGTTGGGATTCCCAATCCCTAATGGGAATGGTTGGGATTCCCAATCCCTAAGGGGAATGGTTGGGATCCCCATTCCTTAATGGGAATGGTTGGGATCCCCAATCCCTAATGGTTGGGATTCCCACTGCTTAACAGGAAGGACTGGGATCCCTTAGGAATGATTGGGATCCCTTTGGAATGACTGGGATCCCTTAGGAATGATTGGGATCCCTTTGGAATGACTGGGATCCCTTTGGAACGATTGGGATCCTTTTGGAACAATTGGTATCCCCTTGGAATGACTGGGATCCTGTTGGAACAATGGGGATCCCTTTGGAACGATTGGAATCCCTTAGGAACAATGGGGATCCCTTTGGAATGATTGGGATCCCTTCGGAACGATTGGGATGCCTTAGGAACGATTGGGATCCCTTTGGAACGATTGGGATCCCCATCCCTTAATGGGAATGGTTGGGATTCCCACTGCTTAACAGGAAGGACTGGGATCCCTTAGGAATGACTGGGATCTTTTAGGAATGATTGGGATCCCTTCAGAACCATTGGGATCCCTTCGGAACCGTTGGATCCCTTCGGAACGATTGGCATCCCCATCCCTTAATGGCAACGGTTGCGATTCCCATTCTTTAATAGAAACGACTGGGATCCCTTAGGAATGATTGGATCCCTTCGGAACCACTGGATCCCTTCAGAACCACTGGATCCCTTTGGAACCACCGGGATCCCTTCGGAACTATCAGGATCCCTTTGGAATGATTGGATCTGTTTGGAACCATTGAGATCTCTTTAGAACCATTGGATCTCTTCGGAACCATCGGGATCCGTTTGGAACCATCGGGATCCCTTCGGAACCATTGGGATCCCTTCAGAACGATTGGATCCCTTCAGAACGATTGGATCCCTTCAGAACGATTGGATCCCTTCGGAACCATCGGGATCCCTTCAGAACCATCGGGATCCCTTCGGAACCATCGGGATCCCTTCAGAACCATTGAATCCCTTCAGAACCATCGGGATCCCTTTGGAACCATCGGGATCCCTTCAGAACCATCGGGATCCCTTCGGAACCATGGGGATCCCTTCGGAACCATGGGGATCCCTTCGGAACCATTGAGATCCCTTCAGAACCATTGGATCCCTTCAGAACCATTGGATCCCTTCGGAACGATTGGATCCCTTCGGAACCATCAGGATCCCTTCGGAACCATTGGGATCCCTTCAGAACCACTGAATCCCTTCAGAACCATCGGGATCCCTTCGGAACCATTGGATCCCTTCGGAACCATTGGATCCCTTTGGAACGATTGGATCCCTTCGGAATGATTGGATCCCTTCGGAACCATGGGGATCCCTTTGGAACCATTGGATCCCTTCAGAACCATTGGATCCCTTCAGAACCATTGGATCCCTTTGGAACGATTGGCATCCCCATCCCTTAATGGCAATGGTTGCGATTCCCATTCCTTAATAGAAACAACTGGGATCCCTTAGGAACGATTGGATCCCTTCGGAACCACTGAATCCCTTCAGAACCATCGGGATCCCTTCAGAACCACTGGATCGCTTCAGAACCACTGGATCGCTTCAGAACCATTGGATCCCTTCAGAACCATTGGATCACTTCGGAACCATCGAATCCCTTCGGAACCATTGAGATCCTTTCGGAATGACTGGAATCCCTTTGGAACTACTGTGATCCCTTAGGAATGACTGAAATCCCTTCAGAACCATCGGATCTCTTCAGAACCATCAGGATCCCTTCAGAACCATCAGATCCCTTCAGAACCATCGAATCCCTTAGGAATGACTGAAATCCCTTCAGAACCATCGGATCTCTTCAGAACCATCGAGATCCCTTAGGAATGACTGGAATCCCTTCAGAACCATTGAGATCCCTTAGGAATGACTGGAATCCCTTCAGAACCATCGGATCCCTTCAGAACCATTGAGATCCCTTAGGAATGACTGGAATCCCTTCAGAACCATCGAATCTCTTCAGAACCATTGAGATCCCTTAGGAATGACTGGAATCCCTTCAGAACCATCGGATCCCTTCAGAACCATTGAGATCCCTTAGGAATGACTGGAATCCCTTCAGAACCATCGAATCTCTTCAGAACCATTGGATCCCTTAGGAATGACTGGAATCCCTTCAGAACCATCGAATCTCTTCAGAACCATTGAGATCCCTTAGGAATGACTGGAATCCCTTCAGAACCATCGAATCTCTTCAGAACCATTGGATCCCTTAGGAATGACTGGAATCCCTTCAGAACCATCGAATCCCTTCAGAACCATCAAATCCCTTAGGAATGACTGGAATCCCTTCAGAACCATCAAATCTCTTCCGAACCATCAAATCCCTTCAAATCCCTTCCGAACCATCTCCACCCCCCCCCCCACCCTTCCCCCCCCCATCCCATTCCCCCATCCTCAAGAATTCCCCGGATACCCCCACCCCCCACCCCCCCCCGTTCCCCCCCTCTTCCCATCCCCGTGCGTCCGCTGGTGCCTCTTGTGATGGGAGCTGCGGCTGAAGCGTTTGCCGCACTCGCCGCAGCCGTAGGGCCGCTCGCCCGTGTGGATGCGCCGGTGCTGGGTGAGCGTGGACTTGTCGGTGAAGCGCTTGCCGCAGTCGCCGCAGCCGTAGGGCCGCTCGCCCGTGTGGATGCGCTGGTGCCGCAGGAGGTTGGAGCTCACGTTGAAGCGCTTGCCGCACTGCGCGCAGCCGTACGGCCGCTCGCCCGTGTGGATGCGCACGTGCTTGGCCAGGTCCGAGCTCTGGCTGAAGCTCTGCCAGCACTCCACGCACGTGTTGGCGAGGCCTTCGGCGCTCCCCATTGTTGGCTTCGTCTTCCTCTTCTTCACCATGCCAACTGGAGCCTCTTCGACGCTCCCCATCGTCTTCCTCTTCTTGACGATGCCAACTGGATCCCCTTCGATGCTCCCCATCGTCTTCCTCTTCTTGACGATGCCAACTGGATCCCCTTCGATGCTCCCCATCGTCTTCCTATTCTTGACGATGCCAACTGGAGCCTCTTCGATGCACCCCATCGTCTTCCTCTTCTTGACGATGCCAACTGGATCCTCTTCGACGTTCCCCATCATCTTCCTCTTCTTGACAATGCCAACTGGACCCTCTTCGACGTTCCCCACCGTTGTCTTCCTCTTCTTAACGATGCCAACTGGATCCTCTTCGACACTCCCCATCGTCTTCATCTTGACGATGCCAACTGGATCCTCTTCGACGTTCCCCATCGTTGTCTTCATCTTCTTGACGATGCCGCCCGGATCCCGGTGCTTCCGCATGGACGCCGAAGGCGCCGCGCTCCCCGCGGGGCCGGAACGGGCGCCCGCAGTCGATGCAGGTGAAGGCAACGGGGACGGCGCCGGCGCCTCCAATGGCGACAACGGGAACGCGCTTCAGGCGGCGAGCCCGGAGACGACGATCCCCAATACGTTCCCAACCCATTCCCAGCACTCCCAACTCATTCCCATCCCATTGCCGTCATTCCCGACCCATTCCCAACCCATTCCTGACCCATTCCCAACCCATTCCCGTCATCCCCGACCCATTCCCATCATTCCCCACCCATTCCCGACCCATTCCCATCATTCCCAACCCATTCCCATCCCATTCCTGACCCATTCCCAACCCATTCCCATCCCATTCCTGACCCATTCCCAACCCATTCCCATCATTCCCAACCCATTCCCAACCCATTCCCATCATTCCCAACCCATTCCCATCCCATTCCCGGCCCATTCCTGTCATTCCCGACCCATTCCCATCATTCCCGACCCATTCCCATCATTCCCAACCCATTCCCATCCCATTCCCACCATTCCCCACCCATTCCCATCATTCCCAACCCATTCCCATCCCATTCCTGACCCATTCCCAACCCATTCCCATCATTCCCAACCCATTCCCATCCCATTCCCATCATTCCCAACCCATTCCCATCCCATTCCCGACCCATTCCCGGCCCATTCCCGTCATTCCCAACCCATTCCCGTCATTCCCAACCCATTCCCATTCCATTCCCACCATTCCCAACTCATTCCCAACCCATTCCCATCATTCCCAACCCATTCCCATCCCATTCCCGTCATTCCCAACCCATTCCCAACTCATTCCCAACCCATTCCCATCCCATTCCCATCATTCCCCACCCATTCCCATCCCATTCTCATCATTCCCATCCCATTCCCACCCCTTTCCCACCCCATCCCCCCCATTCCCATTCCATCCCCACTTCCAATCCCACTTATCCCCATCCCATTCCCATCCCATCCCCACCCCATTCCCACCTCCAATCCCACCATTCCCACCCCATCCCATTCCCCCCCATCCCCACCTCCAATTCCACCCCATCCCCCCCCCATTTCCCCACCCTCATCCCATTCCCACCTCCAGTCCCATCATTCCCACCTCATTCCCCCCCATCCCCACCCCATTCCCTCCCATCCCTATCCCATTCCCCCCCATCCCACCCCATTCCACCCCCATCCCCACCCCCCCACCCATTCCCCCCCATCCCACCCATTCCCCCCCATCCCACCCCATTTCCCCCCATCCCCATCCCATCCCCACCCCATCCCACCCCATTCCACCCCCATCCCCCCCTATTCCCCCCATCCCCCCCCATCCCCACCCAATTCCCCCCCATTCCCCCATTCCCATTCCCCCCCATCCCCCCCATTCCCATCCCCACCCCATCCCCCCCCCAAACCCCCACCTCCTCCCCCGCTCTCCCTCCTCTTCCCGTTCCTCTCCTCCTCTCCTTTCCCGCACTCCCGGCAGCTCCAGCTCTTCCCGGCCCCATTCCCGATGGATCCGCTCCCTCCTCCTCCTCCATCCCCGTGGCTCCTGCGATGCTCCCGCAGCGCCTCGCTCCCCCGCGGCTCTGCCCCCGCTCCACGCAGCTCTTGGGGGGCTCCCGAGCGCACCCCCCCCGCTGCCGGACCGCGTCCGAACGGGAAAGGGGTTGGGATGAAGGAGGGGAGGAGGAGGAGGAGGGGGGAGCAGCGAGGCAGCGCTTGGGGGACATTGAGGATGGGGGGCTGGGGGGAAAAGAGACCCAAAATCACCCCAAAATCACGGTGAAAGAGGCCAGGAATAGGCAAAAGCACCCCAAAAGCACTGCAAAACAGCCCAGAAACAGCCAAAAACACCCAAGAGAGACCCAAAATCACCCCAAAATCACGGTGAAAGAGGCCAGAAATAGGCAAAAGCACCCCAAAAGCACTGCAAAACAGCCCAGAAACACCCAAAAACACCCAAGAGAGACCCAAAATCACCCCAAAATCACGGTGAAAGAGGTCAGAAATAGGCAAAAGCACCCCAAAAGCACTGCAAAACAGCCCAGAAACAGCCAAAAACAGCCAAGAGACCCAAAATCACCCCAAAATCACGGTGAAAGAGGCCAGAAGCAGCCAAAAACACCCAAAAGAGACCCAAAATCACCCCAAAATCACGGTGAAAGAGGCCAGAAATAGGCAAAAGCACCTGAAAGAGACCCAAAATCACCCCAAAATCACGGTGAAACAGCCCAGAAACACCCAAAACTACCCAAGAGAGACCCAAAATCACCCGAAAATCACGGTGAAAGAGGCCAGAAATAGGCAAAAGCACCCCAAAAGCACTGCAAAACAGCCAAAAACACCCAAAAGAGACCCAAAATCCAAGAGAGACCCAAAATCACCCCAAAAACACGGTGAAAGAGGCCAGAAATAGGCAAAAGCACCCCAAAAGCACTGCAAAACAGCCAAAAAACACCCAAAAGAGACCCAAAATCAGACCCAAAATCACGGTGAAAGAGGCCAGAAATAGGCAAAAACCCCAAAAGCACTGCAAAACAGCCAAAAAACACCCAAAAGAGACCCAAAATCCCCCCAAAATCACGGTGAAAGAGGCCAGAAACAGCCAAAAGCACCCCAAAAGCACCGCAAAACAGCCAAAAAACAACCAAAAGAGACCCAAAATCACCCCAAAATCACGGGGAAACAGCCCAGAAACAGCCAAAACCACCCAAGAGACCCAAAATCACCCCAAAACCACTGCAAAACAGCCCAGAAACAGCCAAAACCACCCAAGAGACCCAAAATCACCCCAAAACCAATGCAAAACCGCCCAGAAACAGCCAAAACCACCCAAGAGACCCAAAATCACCCCAAAACCACTGCAAAACAGCCCAGAAACAGCCAAAACCACCCAAGAGACCCAAAATCACCCCAAACCACTGCAAAACAGCCCAGAAATAGCCAAAAGCACCCCAAAAGCACTGCAAAACAGCCCAGAAACACCCCAAAAACAGCCGAGACCCAAAATCAGCCCAAAATCACGGCTAAGAGGCCAGAAACAGCCAAAACCATCCAAGAGACCCAAAATCACGGCAAAACTGCCCAGAAACAGCCAAAAACACCCAAAAGAGACCCAAAATCATGGCGAAAGAGCCCCGAAACAGCCAAAAGCACCCCAAAAGCACTTCAAAACAGCCAAAAAACACCCGAAAGAGACCCAAAATCACCCCAAAATCATGGCTAAGAGGCCAGAAACAGCCAAAAACACCCAAAAGAGACCCAAAATCACGGCGAAATAGCCCAGAAACACCCAAAAACACCCGAAAGAGACCCAAAATCACGGCAAAACAGCCCAGAAACAGCCAAAACCACCCCAAAACCCCTGCAAAACAGCCCAGAAACACCCAAAAACAGCCGAGAGACCCAAAATCACGGCGAAACAGCCCAGAAACAGCTAAAAAACCCCAAAAGATACCCAAAACCACAGCAAAACAGCCAAGAAACGCCCAAAACCACCCAAGAGACCCAAAATCACCCCAAAATCATGGTGAAACAGCCCAGAAACACCCCAAAACACCCGAAAGAGACCCAAAATCACTGCAGAACAGCCCAGAAACACCCAAAACCACCCAAAACCACTGCAAAACAACCCAGGAACACCCAAAAGAGACCCAAAATCACTGCAAAACACCCCAGAAACACCCAAAATAGACCCCAAACCACCCCAAAATCACTACAAAACAGCCCGGAAACACCCAAAACACCATAAATCCACCCTAGAAATGCCCCAAACCACACCAAAACTGCTCAAATCACCCCAAAACAGCCCTCAAACACCCCCAAAGTGGCTGAAACACCCAAAACACCCCAAAGCACCCTAAAACCAGCCCAGAAAAGCACCAAAACCACTCAAAACACCCCAAACCAGATGCACAACACCCCAAAACCAGCTGAAATGCCCCAAACAGCCCCGAAACACCCCAAAACCACCCTAAAAACACCCCAGAAAAGCTTCAAAACACCCCCAAACCACTCAGAACACCCCAAACCAGATCCACAACACCCCAAAAGCAGCTGAAACACCCAAAACACCCCAAAAGCACCCCCAAAACACCATCAAACCACCCCGGAAATGCTCAAAACCACACAAAAACACCCCAAAACCACCCTAAAAATGCCCTCAAACACCCCAGAAATGCCCCAAACCACCCCAAAACCACTCAAAACCCCCCGAAAACACCCCAAAACCACCCTAAAAACACCCCAAAACACCCCAGAAAAGCCCCAAAACCACTCAAATCACCAACAAAACACCTAAAAACACCCCAAAGAACCCACAAAAACACCCCAGAAAAGCCCCCCAAACCACCCTGAAACCACTCAAAACATCCCAAAACAGCCCCCAAACACCCCAAAACCCCAAAACACCCTAAAAACCCGAAAACACCTCAGAAGAGCCCCAAACCACCCCAAAACCGCTCGAAACACCCCCAAAACCACCCAAAATCACCCTAAAAACACCACAAAACACCCCCAAGCCCCAAACCACTCAAAACACCCCAAAACAGCCCCCAAACACGCCAAAAACACCCTAAAACCACCCCAAAACACCCCAGAAGAGCCTCCGAAACCACCCCAAAACCACTCAAAACACCCCCAAACCACCCAAAATCACCCTAAAAACACCACAAAACACCCCCCAAGCCCCAAAACCACACTAAAACACCCCAAAACAGCTCCCCAAACACCCCAAAAACACCCTAAAACCACCCCAAAACACCCCAGAAGAGCCCCGAAACCACCCCAAAACCGCTCGAAACACCCCAAAAACCACCCTAAAACCACCCCAAAGCACCCCAGAAAAGCCCCAAAAGCACCACAAAACCCCTCAAAACACCTCAAAGACTTGAACCACCCCAAAACTGGGCTGTGTTTTGGGGTGTTTCGCTATTTTGGGCTATTTTGGGCAGTTTGGGGCTATTTTTTTGGAGTGTTTTGGGCTTACTGGGTGTGGTTTGGGGTGGTTTGGGGTCTTTGGGCTATTTTGGGTGTTTTAAACTGCTTTGTGCTGTTTCTGTCAGTTTTGGGGCTATTTTCGGGTGTTTGGGTCGGTTTTGGGGCTATTGGGGTGTTTGGGTCGGTTTTGGGGCTATTTTGGGGTGTTTGGGTCGGTTTTGGGGCTCTTTTGGGGTGTTTGGGGCGGTTTTGGGGCTATTTTGGGGTGTTTGGGGCGGTTTTGGGGCTATTTTTGGGTGTTTGGGTCGGTTTTGGGGCTATTTTGGGGTGTTTGGGTCGGTTTTGGGTCCATTTTCGGGTGTTTGGGTCGGTTTTGGGGCTACTTTGGGGTGTTTGGGGCGGTTTTGGGGCTATTTTGGGGTGTTTGGGTCGGTTTTTGGGGCTATTTTCGGGTGTTTGGGGCTGTTTTGGGCTATTTTGGGGTGTTTAAAGTGTTTTGTAAATGTCTTTAAAATGGGGTTTGGTTTTGGGCTATTTTGGGGTGTTTGGGTTTATTTTGGGGCTATTTTGGGGTGTTTGGGTCGGTTTTGGGGCTATTTTGGGGTGTTTGGGGCGGTTTTGGGTCCGTTTTGTGCTGTTTGGGGCGGTTTTGGGTCCATTTTGTGCTGTTTGGGTCGGTTTTGGGGCTATTTTGGGGTGTTTGGGTCGGTTTTGGGGCTATTTTGGGGTGTTTGGGTCGGTTTTGGGGCTCTTTTGGGGTGTTTGGGT
>NW_026635419.1:0-1678 GCF_028554395.1 Pezoporus wallicus
CTATGGGTCTATGGCTCCATCTATGGGTCTGTGGCTCCATCTATAGGTCCCTCTATGGGTCTATGGCTCCATCTATGGGTCTGTGGCTCCATCTATGGGTCTATGGGTCCATCTATGGGTCTGTGGCTCCTCTATGGGTCCCTCTATGGGTCTACGGCTCCATCTATGGCTCCATCTATGGGTCTGTGGCTCCATCTATGGGTCTATGGCTCCATCTATGGCTCCCTCTATGGCTCCATCTATGGGTCTGTGGCTCCATCTATGGGTCTGTGGCTCCATCTATGGGTCTGTGGCTCCATCTATGGGTCCCTCTATGGGTCTACGTCTCACTTATGGGTCACTCCATGGCTCCCTCTCCATGTGTCTCCCCCCATGGGTCCCCCCTCTTTCCTCCATCTATGGGTCCCCCCCGCAGCCTCCTTATGGGCCCATGGCTCCCTCTATGTGTCTCCCCCCCCCCTCTTTCCCCCCCCCCCCCCCCCTCCTCCTGCCCCACGGCGCCAGCGGCGCAGGGGGGGGGTGGGCGCTAGGGGGCAGCCTCAGCCGTGGGGCGGCCGCCTGCCCCCCGAGCTCCTCGCTCGCATCTTCCAGGCTGGGGTTGAGGCCGAAGGCGCCGTCCCCTTCCTCTGCAGGTGGGTCCCATAGGGAGAGGGGGGGGGGGGCTGCCCCATAAGTGTGGGGCGCGGTGACGTCGAAGCGTGACGTCATCGCCCCCCAACCACGCTATAGGGCGGCCCGCGTGTGCCGGGAGTGGAACCGCGTCGCTTCTGCCCCACAGCTCTGGAGGAAGGTGACGTTGGGGGTTGGGTGCTGTGGGGCAGCGCCCCATAAGCGCCTGCCCCACACGGCGCTGGGCACCGTGAGCTGGTTGGTGGAGAGCAGGTGGGTGATGAGCAACCCCCACACTGTGATCCCCATGGGGGGGGGGGGGGGGGGGGTTATCCCCTGCCCCACACTTATGGGGTGGGGGGGGGGGTCTCTGCCCCACACTTGTGGGGCTCTCGGCAGGTTCTCGCTGCTGCAGGAGTTTGTTCTGTGCGGTTGGAAGAGCCACGTGGGCTTCGTGCTGCAGGTGAGGGGGGGGCTGCCCCACACTTGGAGGGCTGCCCCATTGATGGGGTGGCTGTGGGGCTGCCCCATAGCCACGGCTCTGTCCCATAGATAGAGGATGTCTCATGGGGGGGGGGGCGTTGTAACCGCCTGGGAGATGCCCCATAGACAGGGGGCTGCCCCACACTTGGGAGGCTGCCCCATACATGGGGGGCTGCCCCATACTTGGGGTACGTATGTGTGTGGGGCTGCCCCACAGACAGGGGGATTGTAACCACTTTGTGGGGGAGGTCTGCCCCATAGCCAGGGGCTGCCCTACATGTGTGGGTCCATACATGTGTGGGGCTGCCCCATAGACGGGGGGGTTGTAACCACCCGGGGGTCTGCCCCGTAGCCAGGGGTCTGCCGCACACTTGTGGGTCCATACGTGTGTGGGGCTGCCCCATAGACAGGGTTTGTAACCACTTGTGGGGCTGCCCCATAGCCAGGCCTGCCCCACACTTGGGGTCCATGTATGTGTGGGTCTGCCCCATAGATGGGGTTTGTAACCACTTGTGGGGCTGCCCCATAGCCAGGGGGACCTGCTCCACACTTGGGGTCCATATATGTGTGGGTCTGCCCCATAGAC